>NC_092859.1:83490372-83610951 GCF_032062135.1 Pyxicephalus adspersus | reverse complement strand
ATATATATATATAATTATATGTGTATATATATATGTGTGTGTGTGTTGATAATAGTTCCCACACAATTTAGATTTTTTTTCTAATTTGATTCAAATGGGAAAAATGTTTAATTTCTTGGTGATGTCAGCTGTTATTTTTAGTTATGTTATGTTACTGTTATGTTTTTTTACAATAGCTTAAAGCAAAAACAGAGCTGCTGTTATCAGCAGAAGCTGCAAAAACCGCCCAACGTGTTGACCTGCAAAATCATTTGGACACAGCCCAAAATGCACTACAGGACAAGCAACAGGTAAAGAAATTCATAATCCATTACACACCTCTTTATATCTGTGTCATGTTTTGTGTCTTATTATCAGCATTAGAAAAATGACACTACATTTTTGTTAATGTTATTTAATGTTTTATCACTACTGCACTTGAGTTGTTTAAATGCTAAGGAGATTTGTTTAGGAGTTAAGGTTTAGAGTTAATCATAATTGTTAGAATTTTGTTTTCAGTAAATATTTTAGGTGGTAAATAAAATATTAAGGGATCAGTTTAGCTAACATAGGGGCATTAGGGTTAAGTCAAGTGGGAGGTTACATTGTATTGAATAGGATATAAATGTAACAATTATACAAACTAGTGGGGGCCAGTGGAAGAATAGGATTAACCTTTTAAGGCTGTGGTTTGCCAACCCTTAATGCTAGGTACAGAAATGATTCACAAAGAGAAAGAAGGGTTTTTGAAGGTAAACAATATCAATATTTTTTTCATAATACATAATGTATACTACATAGACTGTCTTTTAATCATGTGAACATTGGTTACACACCAAGTAAGTATTTAGGCCGAAAGGGCACTAGACAGACGTCCTGTATTAAACACACTGCAGATTGGTACAAATATTTGTTGCATACGTTTTGGCCGTGAACCTGACAAGTTTCGCCCGTTTTAGGCTTCCTCAGGGGTGGCATACGTTTTAGATCAGCAGTATTTAATATGTCCATAGGTGTGATTTGAATGGGTTAAGATGGTAAGTAAGCTCCACACTGGAGGGTGAATAAATGCCTCCTGAGAGGGATAATGCAGAGGGTCCCCAAATATAAGGAGGGGGTACCTTAGGCTGCTGCCAAATCAAGATGGTGGGTGGCAGCAATGCCGCCCCGCAGGTCCAGGAAGTGTGGCGTAGGTGTATATGTATTTTGTTTTTTACTTATTTTTTTTCTTGGGGAATTTTTTGTTTGGTTTTTTTTAATTATTTTTATTGAAATTTCAAGTTTAGGCATATAATTTAGACATATGACGAAAACATAGTAAAGAGAAAAAAGGACCATAATAATAGCCAAAGACATTAATCAAGATCCCCCCCCCTCAAAGTCTTTGAAGGATTCAAAACTTGATAGATTTAGAGGAAAGTAAAACCTAGTATAACGGGGAGTAAAATGGATATATGAGTACTATTAAGTGAACAATACATTAATGAATTGCAGTAAGGTTGTACATAACACTTATTATATGGATTCACATTATGCAAGAAATATATATAAAAATCCACAAGAAAATAATGAAGATGAAAATATAAATTGTTGAAAATAATATGCAAACAGTACATACATATTCATTACACAAGTTACCAATTGAAAATACATGGACCGAAAAAAAAAATACAAAATATATTTATGCATGAATAGTGAGAGGTAAGGATAACTTAATATTGAATACTACACTTTTTGCCAAACACCCTTCTTTCCTCTTTTTTGGTTGAACTTTATCTATATTATAAGGGTTGGCACTCAGTCCTTCAGGACAACTAACTTTACTACAAAATAACCACCACTCACATCTATATAAATTGCATTATCTATTCAGATGTAGATCGGCAGAAGGTCTGAAAACCCATAAGCCCTATGCCTGAGCATAAACTCAGATTCTCTTCACACTTCATTAATCATGCACTCCCTAACCATCTGATATCCCTGAACCATGTGGTCAACTAATTCTGGATACTTGAAGTACTTTTACCAGTGTCAAACATTTGAGTTGGACAATGGCTTTACAAAAGCAGGCAGAAGATAAGCATATATTGGGGCTAGCAGGTGTCAGTATTAGAATATGCACTGCAAATTTCCGAGAGGGATAACCGTATAATGTAGATCACCACAAAGCTTCAAGCTCATGCCATTTCATACAACAAAAACGGCATACTCAACTACAGATCAGTAAGTATTTAGAGAAACATATGGGCAACTGAAGGCTGCATTGGGTTTCCCTCCAGGGAACCAAAGTAGTTGCATACTTGTGTTTAGGTTCACTTTAATGACAACAAAAGTAGAAGAAATTATATATATATATAAAGGAAATAATGAAGTTTAAAGGTACATCTCATATATCATTTTTGTTTTTGATGATGGAACTTTAAATTAAAAAAAAATATATATGTACACAATATAGAGATATGGCTAAGGTAAGTGAAGAGTTAAGCGTTGGTTACCCTTATTTGAAAGGATTTTTTACTTACTTAGGGCTGTAAGGCTGCACACAGAGAACCAATATACTACAGACCTTATAATGGTAGTACAGGGTGTAGGGGAGGGATTAAGCTTTTCTACTGAGGAGTAGTAAACCATGAAGTGTATGTGCTTCAATCTTTCTTACTGACATGCAATATGTAATGCTGTATCTCTAAGAAAAATTCCTAATTTCAATTAATTTTGAGAGGTTTTTTTCTTGTTTTGGTTACAAATAGTACATATATGTATGGTTTTCTTTCTTCTGTTTAGGAATTAAATAAAGTCAACACTCAGCTTGAACAAGTGACAGCAAAGGTACAGGAAAAGCAGGAACATTGCACTCAGCTGGAGCAGAGCATTAAAGAGTATAAAGAGAAATACCTCACTATGGAACAAAAGGCTGAAGCACTTGAAGGACAAATTAAGGTGAGATATTAAAGATGACCTATGTCAGATAATAAAGATTACATATGTGGTAGTTTTATGTGCCCCCTATCCTATCCATCAACAGTCTTCTGGAAACTGGTTTGTTAAAGAAAGAAAGATGCAAAAAATGTGTGGCCCTCTACACTTTTGGCAAAAAAACAGACCACTGCCTGTCCCCAGCTGTGACCCCAGCTGTGACAAGGGCTATAATTGGGAAAGAGGGCTTCATCTGTACCCCCCGTGTTGTGGGTTCTTGTGAATGTCATTTTTATTAAATTGAACATAAATTGAAACTGGAAAACAGTTAAGTTTTTTTGTAATTGGAGTTGATTGTAACATGCATTGCTTTCTTGATTTTGCAGAAACTGGAAGCTGACTTAGCAAGTTTGAAAACAAGCCGTGAGCAGACGGTTCAAGATCTTCAGCAACAAAAGCAGCAGTGCTCCCAGCTGGAGCTGAAACTAACTGAACTTGGCAAACAGTTAGAGGAAGAGAAGGGATTGTAAGTCACAGCTTTTATGCTTTGTTCATTGTTTGACACTGGACAACAAATGCACCTATTGCACCTATAAGTTTAATTTCAGCAAAAAAAAAAAAAGGGGGGGGGGGGGGGCATTTCTTCTAGCCAGCCACACAGTTGCAGAGTTGACCCTCTTCCACTGCACAGCTCTCAATTGCTCCTGGCAGTGTTTACATCTGTTTTTTTGCTTTTTATTGTAAAAATGCTGCTTACATTTACAAATTTACATCCTTCTAATGTTTCTGGAAACATATGTTTGCCAGGTCTGTAAAAGTGTCTGGCAAATCCAAAATTGGACTCCTAATAAGAGGGGCTCCTAATTTCTACATGAGTTATTCTGAGTCTGTCATTACTGTTGTAATATAAACTGATACTATTACAAAGTTTGAATTTCCATTATGGGATGGATGTAGTTTGCTTACTTTTAAGTTGCCATCAAATACAAGGTAAAGTAAATTATCTTAATCTTTTTTTACACCCAGTGGTTTACTCAGCGCTTTGCTTTCTTGCAGGACTTCTAATACAAAGCTGGAGTTACAGAAAAAGTCTGAATCCCTGCAGCGCTCCAAAGAGATGATATCAAAACAAGATAAAGAAGTGACCATCCTCAAGGAGACAGTAGTAAAGACAAAGCAAGAACTGGAAAAAATGACAAAGGAAAAACAAGAGACTGCTGGAAATCTAGAGAAACTGAATCAAGAAAAAGACACTTTGCAGAAAGAGCTTAATGATACCAGTGACAAATTGGTCCAGAGCACCGGGTCTCTGAAAAAATTCAAAGAATTGCTAGAAAAGGAAAGACAGACAGGAAAAGACTTAGTTCAGGTCATGGTGGGTATATAACATGGCCATAAACATTAAATCTATGCCCACTGTCTTGTAAAAATGGAAAATGTTATTTGAAAGTAGTTCAACACACATCATTTTTTCACCTTAGGAGAAATCGCGTGATGAATTGAAGGTTAAGCTGAAATCACAGGCAGACACCACAGCAAAAGAAATCCAGGAGCTTAAGGCTCATCTGGCTGCTAAAGAGGAGGTAATGATTTACTTTTTTTGTCTCTGGTCTTTCATGTTGATTGCAGCTCTCAAACATGATTCAGCTTCGAGATGAATTATTGTCCAGCCAGTCATGTTGCTTAATCTCAGAGTAATGCTTATCCTGACTTATCCGGTAGAGGGGTGAGACTGCCAGTTTCTGCACAGATGGCTTTTACATATTCCATACATTCATATTTCTTGGTCACAAAGGATTGCAGCCACTTTAATGTAAAAGAAAATATTTGTCTTTGTTTGGACAGGAGCACATTTAGCTATTTGAATTATTACCTGTAATAGAATCTAATGAGCTCATTTAAATATGCACCTCAATGCAGTGTTTTGTTGGTATACTCTGAACCTCATCTGTTTAAGAGTTATATAAGAAAACCAAAACGCAATAGATAATATTTCTTTTATGAACCACTGAGCTGTGTTGCAAAATACATAGGAGATGTCCCTTCTGCAATAACACATACTTACCTGCTTATTTGCAATCTTTTCTAAAAATGCTGGATATTCCAGCGTACATTCGGCTGCCAGGAATCTGCGCCGGAGTTAGTGTTTGTTTTCCCCATCTCATGTGTCTATATGTGTATATAATTTTTTGTATGACTAGAAATCACAGTAAATATCAATATTTACCTTTTTAAATCTATTTTCTCCTTAAAAAATACAACATTCCAGCTGTAATATTACCGAAGGGTACCAAATAATAGCCTAATCTATTTTTAAATTTGTTTGGACAGAAAAAAGATAAACTAGATATGTTAACTCCAACTCCTTATGTAAAAATTCCCATTGTAAACAAAAGGGGTTAGTGTGTTGAGACTGTAGTGAAAAATGTTTTTTTTTTAGGTCAGTGACTGTAACAAATAATAACACATTATTAGCATGACAAAACGTGTTTTCTTCGTGCAGCTAGGCTTTAAAACCTTTTTATATTAACTGTATATACCATTTCTTCCACTAGGAATCCTCTAAGCTAAAGTCTGATCTACAGGTCTTCAAAAGCAACTTACAGAGTTCTGTAAAGGAGAAAGAGAGGATGGAGCAGGAACTTCGGGGAGAACTGAAAAAAGTTCAGGCATCTTTTGAGGAAGAGAAGAAGAGACACCAAAAAGATTTGCAGACTGTCTCCACTCAGCTGACTGACAAGGTGAGTTGTGGTGGTTTTTATTTTTTCAAAAAAGTACACTTGTAGAGTTCTTCCATTCAACCTTGTTCTTAACAGTGATAATAATGTTATTTGTTCTTGAGAAGACACAGGAATATATAAAGATTGTAAGCCGCTAATGTAGTATTGCCCTAGAATATAAATTTTCCCAGGGACTGAATCTTCACTCGCTACCACAATTCATTTTAGATCCATTCCAGTCCCTTATCTGAGTAATAAAGAATCTCCACCCACCTCTGTTTACATATTAGTGTACACCTTTACCTCACTGCCTACTATTTTGCAAAATGCTGTTCTTTCTAAGTACACAAGTAATCTGTGAGATCATCTGACTGGTCTACCATGTCTATGACCACAGCCAACAGCCTTAAGGTTTTGGTTTGGTAATTTCTAGCAGGCTAGTGACTTCTGTAAGAATTGAGCAAGCAGCAATTGTTATCCATTCTTTTCTCCATAAGCAAAATTTTGCAGACTCTGTATTCTGGTATGTCTATTGTACCTAAACAGTCATCTGTTTAATCAGATTGTGTCTTTTTTTTAAGTAAGTATATTCATTAATTGGAAATACTCTTGAAAACATAACTTAATTTTTATGTTTAAGACCCAGCTTGAGGAAAAACTACAGAAGCACATAACCCAGCTAACTTCAGAACTGACATTTGAAAAGAGCAAATTGTCCGATTTACAGAAGGCCAATGAAGGTCTTCAAGAAAAACTGGGGAACCTGCAGTCTGACATGTATGGAAAGGAGTCTGAGGTTTCAGCAATCCGTCAAGATCTAAAAGTAAGATGGATAGATATTTCTTAATGGAAGTAATGGTCACTTATACTTGGCAGTGGTAATAATAGCCAATTTTTTTGCTAAATTGTTGTAGTTTGTTTTCTGATATCCTATTTTTTCAACATATTTTATTGGATTTACATAATATTTATTCTCACAAAAAGCTACTGGTAAAAAATTAAGGTCGTTGTACGTGTATTTTTTTTGTATTGTTTATCACTTGTCTTCTTTCGTAATTTACACAAGCCAAGTACAGAGAATCAAGGCCTAAAATATAACTACAAGCAAAACTTTTGCTTTTTTTGTTTTTGTTTATTTTTTTAAAGAATGATAGAACCACTATCAGTCCTCTAACAGGGAGATTTGCTCTCTCTAAGTGTCCTGGCCAGCGGTGTCACTCATGTGGAGGAAGTCCAAGTTTTGAATTGCTACCAGAACAGTAATAAAAGAGAAATTCTCCAATTGGGACATTTGTTCCAGTGACAACTGTCTAAAAGGGGATATAATACAAGTTAAGAAGATATCCTATCAATTCCCTTTGAGTTCACAAAGCTGTATGTGTTTTTCCTTGCCTTTATTTTCAGTCTTGTAACCATAAGCCGCTATTTCAATTAATTTATATTGCCTTGATCATTGAGCCTATAGTTAAAAAATCAATTAACATTAAATAGTTTTCCACATAACCATAACATAGTCCCCGTGTTTATTTGTCCACAGTATTATCATAATTTGTGTCATGAACCTTGGCCATTTTTTTAAGGATAGCAGTTTAACTGGCAGCTGAAGCACAGCTAAACTAAATGTGCATATGACAACAATGTTGCCATTGGAACATTATTTTGAAACCTAGAGTTCTAGTCACAGATTTCTTATATATACAAAACTTTTATGGACAAAGCCCTCATGCTGCAACAGTAAAAACATACTTCCATCAGTAATCCTTATCAGATTTACCTATTGACCTTGTATGTATGTCTGTCTTTATTCTATTTTTTAGTCTTTGGAGGAGAAGCTTTTGCTAGCCCAGGAAGAGCTAAAATCCAACAGAAATGAAATGAGCGGCCAAAATAAACGACTCAAAGAGCTTAGCGAACTGAAGACCACCATGGAGCAAGACATATTGACAAAGACAAACCAGTTGAAGGAACAGGGGCAAACCCTGCAGGAGTTACAAGCACAGAAGGTATTTGTCAGAATATATTGCCATCCCTTGCATTGTTTTAAAGTGTCCAATGTCACACTATGTTACTGAAATCGATTTAGGAAAAAAAAAGTTTTATAGGCTACCTATGTAGTTACCAGGAATATCTGCCTTGCTAGATACAGGATAAAAGGGTTAAATTGATTACAGTGTCATAAGGTGATCCTTTAAAAATGTTTGAATCTGAACTTCAGGCAAATATAAAAAGTAACATGAAAGAGCACATGCTGATAGAGTGGAGAGAGCAAAGCGGTGAGCTAATCTCCAAGCTGTTTGTCTTTTCACTGCACAGTCAGAGTAGGGCTGAAGAGGAGATCTGCAATCAAAGTAAAACTAGCACAGGAAAGATCAATTTAACTTCCCAAATTGTGCTGTGCAGCAGACTTTGTAAATCTTAGGAGTGGAAGCACAGAAATTTATATCCTTTGAGCTGTTAAACATCTCTCATGTATTTTGTCATTTTTTATTTTAAAGTAGTAAAAACAGCAAAAAAAAAAAAGCTTAAAGTAGTAAGAAAAACAGCTTGCAATGCAATGAAAATATTTTAAATTCTATGGACATGTAATACCAATAATGTACAGTCCAGCACCTAGCACTCTAAAAAATGTTGTGGCTTTGCTTTGGCATTTCCTGGTTACATTTTTCCAAGTTTTGATAAAATATATAATATATTTAGCTGACACTTTTTGGTAACCACTGTTTTTGGGTGGTTACCTAAAAGTTGGGTCACAATACAGGGGCTGCCACCTGCCTGCAGATTCTTCTTTCAACCCGGCCTAAAATAATTTTTGGGGAGAATACTGTATATATCTACAAAGTGGTTGTTTCTTGTTATGCTAAGTGTGTGGAAAGAACACCCTGATGACTGACATTTGGATGAAATTAGCAAAAAGAATGCTCAATTTCTGTCCTCCGACTTTCTCTTTTTTTAAGGATTTAAAAGCTTTATTGGCAGTACCAAATACATTTAGCATTTCCAAAGCATGAGGGTAAAAAAAGGGGAATCGGTGTAGGGTTTCTCTTCTCTCACACTTCTTTCTATCCTATCTCTCTTCTGTCTTCTGATGATATAAAAGGTTCATGCAAAGATTTTTTATTACTTAAAATCCACTCATTTATTTTTATCCTGTTTAGAATGTTTTTGCATTATTTTGTGAGATAATGTAGTTTAAACTAAAGTTCTGTGGTTTATGTTGGTAAATTGTCAGATACAGTAGTATTTAGAGCTGACTGTGACACCATCTGGCTTCATACTCAAACACTGCATGCTGTCTGCCTAATTTGGGTTAGCTTGTTTGTGTTGGATCCACATCAAATTACAGTATGCAACATACATATGCAAAACACTGCAACCAGAAAATATTGCTGTTAGTAAGTTTAGTGATTTGTTGATTATTGTGTGGTCAACAAGGTGAGGATACAGTATATAGCTTGACGCCTTTAACACCTGATTTAAAAAAGTGGGCACGTTTAAAAAGGAACTAAAGCAGAAAGAACAAAACAAAAAGAAAACAAATCAGACATAGGAGAGCAGTTAGGTCCATAGATTCGTTTTTAATAAAGATGATCAGTGGAATAGTCATACTTTCATATAATATTTCTTGCATGGGAAAGGTGAGTGTCTCTTTAAATTTCCTAGCAGTTTCCTGTATTTCATGTGGGATTAAAAAGGTTGCACAAGACAAAGCCATAAAAAGGATATTTATTTTGGGTGTTTATATTATATTCTAAAAATTTGCACAGGAGTGGGATCACCAAAGGTGAGCAGGAAGTCGGTCATTGTTATAGAATATCTAAATCTACAAACTAATATGTAAGTCCTTAGATGCGGTGGCTTCGTTAGTTTGCACTTTTCATGCCAGGTGAGCAGGGTCAGGTGATTGGGTCAGGTGATAGGCATTGTGTTTGAGAGTAAGACAGTGGGCGAAGGTGAAGGGTATGGGTAGAACTACTGTACCACCCTTGCCCTTTGATTATTCTGTCAGGATTAGTAATTGATGCCTTTTACACCGGGTGATTCTGCCAGTAACACATCCATAATCCTAGGATGACAACACATAATATAGAATGGTATTTAACGAACCAAAATAGCCCAAATATGAGAGGTTCTTTGTTAGAGTTTATATATAATTTAATGTTTTAGACAAAATCATGTTTTTGCAAGAATTTGTAATCAAAAATTTATGTATTGTATTTGATCACTGCCTTTTTTCTGTTTTTAGGCTCTGGTTGACAAAGAGTTGAATGATAAAAGAGCAAGTGTCATTAGTTTAACTTCCGTCAAGGAAAAATTACAAGGTGAACTAACGAAAAAATGTGAAGAACATAAAAATGTTAAAGAAGAATTCCAAAAGGTAACTTTTTTTAACTGTAGATGTTTTATATTTATGATAGAAAGGTGTAACAAAAAACTTCAATAACAAAAAGTCAGGACAGCAGCCTGGCTGTGTATGTGTTAGGGCTCTGTATATCTGAATGCAAATACAAATCCTTTGGCAAGCTAAACAGCTCTAATGCATGTATTTCATCTGTATATTTGGCTGTATCTGGAAAATCAGCTCTAGAGAGAACCTATGCAGAACAAAGCAACAAGTTCACTTTAGTTCCAGCCCCAGCAGCTTATTATATTTACCTACCCCTCTCTTCAACTATAGGACCTAGAAGAAACAGCCTTATGTAATTTCTAGGTTACAACCTACTTGCCTACACATGGCTGAGGGCTCTTTCTCCCTGTCCCCATGTCAGAGTGCTAGCGACATGACCAGCCAATTGCCACACACCAGTGCTGAAATGTGGAAAGAAGTAGAAGTAGCCTGGTAGGTACTTCATGCTGTTTGACACTATGGCACAATATTTATATATATATATATATATATATATATATATATATATATATATATATATATATAAAATTTTATTTTTAAAGTTTTCTGATCACATCAGCTCCAAGGATAACTTTTGGGATGACAGTGGTCAGTGATGGAAGTAAAAGCAATTAGCATTTTGCTTTATACCATGGGTGCCCAAAATGTTGATCGAAAAGGCAACCCGAGTCGATCACAGAGCCCTGCCTTACCCCTCCCTGCTGTTTCCTAGCATCCGGGCTGCACGTCTATAGGGATGCTGGGGATGCCTTTCTGTGTGAAAAGGCTCTGTGTAACAGTGGGGTGTGGGGAGGGAGGAAGAAAGGGCAGTCTGAGGTGAACAGTGCTGGGTGGTTTCTTGTGCAGCATGTCATTCTCCTATGACAGGTGAGCTGTAGCTTTCTTGTCACTATAGTCTTGTAGTGCAATGACTGTGCAATGTTCTGCCATTCAATGTCTCGTTAGCTCCAGTCACTTCTGTGTCATACTCGGTATATATATAAATAAATATATGTTTAGCATTTTTATTGTTGGTAGTAGTAGCCCGCAAGCCAAAAAAGTGTGGGCATCCCTGCTTTATACTATACCCAAACTGTGTTCTTTCCAACAGCAAACCAGCAGTTTAGAGGAAGCCAAAAAGCTACTGATTCAACAGAAGCTTGAGCTGCAGGGTAAGCTTGAGGGCTCTACTACAGCTCTTGAGCAGGAGAAAAAGCTTCAACAGACTCTAAAAGATGAAATAAAAAGAAAGGAAGAGGAATGGAAAAAGCAGAATTCAGACCTGCAAAATAAACTGGTAAGCCACCACGTTATCGCTAGCACTCTAGAGACCTAGTAAAATATATACAATCCCACTTTCTGCTTTTCTTTGAAGTTCTGTTCAAATTTGGAAAATTTATCATTTTATGATGATATCCAGTGGTGCCTAGCTGTGGGTATGTTTACTATATCTTTGGAGTTGCTCTTTACAATGTACTGATTGTTGTCATTTTGTTCTTTGCTTTGCTATAAATTAGACAACAGAAACAAAGGAAAAAGAGGAGCAAAGAAAGAAACATGAAGAAAATGAGTCAAAGCTCAATATGCAAATCACAGCTTTAAATGAAAATCTGGCCACTTTAAAGAAGGAATGGCAGAGTAGTCAGCGCAGAGTCAGTGAGCTGGAAAAGCAAACCGATGACTTGCGAGGAGAGATTGCAGTGCTGGAGGCAACAGTTCAAAATAACCAGGATGAGAGACGTGCACTTCTAGAAAGGTGGGTTCAGTGCAGTTTGGCTGTGGTACCCATACACAACAGAGTATCTGCAGAAAAAGTTTTGACATTTATCTATTAGGATATTTAGGTGGGATCCATCATGTATTTAAAATGACCATTTGTATTGTCCTGCGTATAATATGTGCCATATCGGTCACCTAGGACATCGCATGGAAATAGATTTGCACAAAAAAAAAAAAGCTAAAACCTCAATGGTTATGGCAGAAATTAATTTGGATCTCTTGGCACAAGTTTATTCTTAGGACACGGGTAGAAGTTTTTTCCCTTTTCCCTGCAAAAGATGTATCTGCAGTATACAGTATATAAAAAGTTTGTTATTTAAATTCACCATAAAGGAAGACGCCCAATCAAAACTTAAAATCACTCACCCGATTTTAGGGAATAGGAATGAATAAAACATGAAGATAACACTTCTTTAAACCTGCGTATTTTGTTTTGGATTTACACTACCCAAAGATCCTAAAATCACAATAAAACATACACATAATGGGCCCGATTTATTAAAGCTCTCTAAGACTAAAGAAGGTTGATTTCTAATAGGAGAACCTGGGTGATCCAGCAAATCTTTAATGGATCAGGTCCAAGAGTGTAAACATTTGTCAATAAAAAGCAAATGACTTTTAGGATATCCATTCCATAACAGCCACCACTGTAACAGTCACTAATGCTTTAACCACTGTGTCATATTCTTCATATTTTACTGTTTGCTGTGATGTTGTAATAAACAAAAGCAAAGAGTAATATTTTGTAACCAATGGTTACAATTTGAGTCATAAAGTCTTCTCTCAGCTGCTGTAAAGGAGCAATGCTACAGAATAAAATCTTACCCTGACCACGTCTTAATAATGCATCCGTTCAAAAATGAAAATCTGTCTCGGATCTTTGAAATCTGTTGCAGATGGCTGCCTAGGTTTTAGGGGGCTGCACTTACACCATCAGTGTGTCAAAGAGGCTTCGCTAATTGAGAGGCAGCCTGATTTACTGTTAACTGTGCTAATTTGCTTAAAAAAAATATCCCTCCCCCCCACCTTGTGTGTCCTAAACAATATTTGTTTGGAGTTTTTGCCATACACACACCTTGTGTGTCCTAAACAATATTTGTTTGGAGTTTTTGCCATACACACACCTTGTGTGTCCTAAACAATATTTGTTTGGAGTTTTTGCCATTTACACTCGTATTTACCGTTTGTGGTTACTTTATGCCTCATTATTGGCTGAGAATGGAAAGCCGCTTTATAATTTTATAACTGTAACAGGAAGAGTTCACTACAACTGGTGTGTGTATGTCAAATATTTTTACATGTACAGGCACATGTTGCTGTTGGATATGTTAAGCATGAGCTGTATACCATGTATATGCACTATATTTTTTCTTTATAACCAGGAAAATGTGAGATTTACCCTACAAATACTTTTATCTTAATATCATAAGTGACCGGCCTATTGTAAAAACCAATCACATAACCCTTTGTTGGTACACTTTGTAACTCGCCTGTTACCTATTTTTTTTTTGTACATTGGCTGCATCTAATGCACAGTGTAGTGTACAGTCCCTGTCTCTGTCAGATGCCAAGAGTAGGAATCAAGTGGAAGAGCAGTGTAGCTTGGTGGGGTGCACAGATGGCATCCCTTGCATTATTGTAGGAGAACTTGTTTTGTTTTTTAGACAAAACAGAAATAAAAAATTCTTAGTTTCTGAATAATTTACCTGGTAATTTTTCCAGTAACCTACTTCTCCATATGCTCAGGTGACAATGCTTATTTGTTGTTTTGTCTGTAAAGAGAATTGTTGTTACTTTAGTGCAGGGCTATAAAATGGCCACTTACCTCCCCTTTTTGGTGACAATGTGAGCAGATCTTTTGTAGTCAACAGGGAGTGCAGAGCTGATAACACTGCTTAAAAGCGCAGAGACACTGCTGTCAACCTATCACAAAAAGAGTTCACTGTATTTCTGGCAGGTCAACTGGTATTTATTACTCGTTTGTAACAGATCCTTTTCAATGGCAACTAATAGACATTTTTTTTTTTACTAACATTTACTAAAATATTCAGTAGCTCATTCTTTGTAGGAAAAATACAACATTCTGACTTATTCCGATTGACTTATGATTTGATTTATTTCATCTTATGTTAGGTATCTGAAAAGTGAGGGAGAAATCGAAAAGCTGCAAGCCAAAATTGTTGAACTACGGAAAAAAGTAGATGAAACCACCTATGCCATGGAGGAACTTGGTAGAGAAAATCAGTCCCTACAGGTAGACTTCAGCTGCTTGGATCCTGCCCTACAATAAATTACCATAAAGTGATTTGTAAAAAATGCGTTCACATTTCTGTGTTGAGCGCTTTAAGAATATCTTTATTTCTGCATTTTGATTTCAAAATAATGGTGATGGGTGAAAGACACTGCTATCCCATTTTCTTAAGGATTTGTCCCAATGACATATGACTTATTCTTTCTAACAGTTCCTTTTCTAAATCACAGATAAAACATAGTCAGGCCCTTAACAGGAAGTGGACAGAGGACCATGAAGTACAGAACTGCTTGGAGTGTGGGAAAGGCTTTTCTGTAACAGTAAGAAGGGTATGTGGAAATATTTTCAATCTGTAATGGTATACAAACACTTAAAATAGTGTCTACATTTAAATACCTGCATATTTGTAAGCTATTACAGTGCACAGCTCACATTACTGATCTAATGTCTGTAGATGACTGTTTCCAGTCCCCTCACAAACTATCACACAAAGTAACGACATTAACGTGATAAGAACAATGAGCTGGGAAGTTACATTTAAGGCTAAACTCATTTAAATACACTCCTCAGTTACAACAAAGAATAGAAATCTACTTTTTGTACACCACATTTGCAAATCCAGTTATTACCATGTAAAATAATGATGGCATCATTTCTGTGCTGCACGTAGCCTATACAGAGGGCACATGTATTTACAAAATATTTGCTTAACCAGGATTTCAGCTTTATGTTAACGTTAGGGGGGCTGGCCTTTCCATCTTATCAGAGTAAGTTTCTGGTCACGTGACCATTACACCTATGAGTTTACTGGACATCCCAATCCAAAACCATGAGCATCACTCCAGTTGCAGCTTTTAAAACCTTCATTTTTCTGGAAATGCTTGGCATAAGGTTTTGAAACAGATTTGTAACATTCAGTCTGTCAGTAGCATTTGTGAGGACAGTATGTTAAGGGTTATGTGCAGGTCATTCACCAAATGTCTTTATGCGTTGGACCACAATCATGCTGGAACAGAAAACTGTTTTCCCTAAATTATTTAAATATCAAAAAGCCCATACATTTTTGAAATGTCTCCTGCTGTATTACCAATAAAGATTGAATGGCTATGTGCTTTCAACTTGGTTTGAGATGAACAGGCCTAACAAGCTTATATAGATGTGATGGCCATCTCTTTACAATTGTTGGGCCTTTTAGTGTATTTCAGCACTGCTAAATATCTAGGAAATATTCTGTTGGAATCTTGCCCATCCACTTTTCCTGTGTTTGGTGGATATATAAAGTACCTATTTGCAGGGTTATTGGCTTCCACAATATAGATAAAATGCTAGAGACACTGGAATGTGAGTTTGTGTGGGGGAAAGAGACTAAATGAATGCTAGCTGTGTTGTCCTGAATAAATACACACTGAACCTGTGCATCCCTATACTACAAGTGCTATAAAATATTAACTGAGAATAAAGTAAAAAAAAAAAAGAGTGGCACTTTGTATTTAAGGTCCATGGGAATTTTTTATTTTGATAAAAAGCAAAGAAAGCCAATGCATTTTGGGGTGTAAAATCCCCCTTTATTTAGCATGTGAGATGGAAATTAGAAAGAAAAAACATGGGCTGTGCTAAAGCCGAGCTACACCAGAATAATCTTGTATTAGGGTAAAAGAACAGTATAGAGAAGTCTGCCTGTTGATTTCAAACAGGTCTCCTTATATCTGGTCTCCTTATTATCCTTATTTATGACTGTTCTAATAATAGGAAAGTTTCTTTGGACCTTGGTTACAGACTAGAGCTTCCATTGTTTTTACTCTCTCATACTGCTCTGTCACACCAAATAGACCAGTGTTAAACTGAGCTGCCTTCCTTATTCTAATTGACATCTTTCCTCTCCATGACAACAAATCTGCATACCCAACACTCTTCATTCTGATTATTCCATAATAATAACAAATCATCTTTGTTTTGTTTTCAGCATCACTGTAGACACTGTGGAAATATCTTCTGTGCAGAATGTTCCTCAAAGAATGCCTTAACGCCTTCCTCCAAGAAGCCAGTCCGTGTGTGTAATACGTGTTATAACGACTTGCAAGGCTAGGAGCCACTCCCTACACAGATCCCTCCAAAATTACATTTAGTATTTTCTTTTTGTTATTGCACTTCATAAAGCACTCAAAGTACTTACTCCTTTGGATGAAGATTGTACAATTTGACAACACAGAAATACCTTTTGAAATGTTTTATTGATACAAAGTAAAATTATTGTATTTTTCATGAAAGCCAAGCTTAAGGGCATCCTTCTTTTCCCCTGCACATCCCTCTTCTGTCATCTTTGTTTTGTTTGGCTGCCTGTAAATAGTAGGCTGACAGAGAAGTAACTATGTATTTTTTATACATAAATTGACAGTAAACCAGGAATGACATAAGTCTGAGGTTAGATTTTGTTGCCAAATGGCAAAGCTGTAAAATTATGGAAGGATCTATTTTTTTAATGACCGTACCCATTGGTAAGCAGTGTTGTGCATCAGTGTTTATAGTTGTGCATGCTTACACGCTGAGGACAAATGAATACTACTCCTTCACATCACCTATCACATTTCTTTAAAGCATTTGTACTGAGCCAAATCTGTGTTTGTGTACTTGTCTGAGTATTGAAAACCTTCAGTTCAACTGTGTTATTTTACAACTAGGAAACTTCCCTCATTTAAAGTGAAGTTACTGAGATAATGCTAAAAAGCCAATGCCACTGGCCAAATATTTTTATATATTCTGTCATTAGGTGTTTTTTTTTTGCCACATGTTGGCATAGCAGCCTTCTGTGTTATGTAATTAACAACCTGGGCAAAGTTTAGCTTTTCAACATTGTTCACATGGCTCTGAGGTACATCTGTTACCTAATTGTTGGCTTCAACAGTAGTATTTCATTTCTTATGAAAATAGCAATTTCACTTCTAGTTCAAAAGCAAACTAACTTTTATCATTGTGTTTTATGATCATTGTACCAGGGGTGATCTTTGAGCGTTTGTCATTCTTTTAAGAGTTGCAAATTGACTTTGCACTTTGTTTTCCAGTTTAGAGATGTTGGATAAGGCATGTAATGAACAGTTCTTTTTCCTGTTATTAAAAATATGACTATCATCACAATTTTAGATTTAATAGCAAGAACATTGCTGACCACACCTAAAGTCCAGTCATAGTTTTTAAAGAAAAACATTGTCAAATGCTTGTTATATTGATTAGAAAGCTCAAAGTACAGGTAACAGCTAAATATACAGATAGCATGCGTATATAGGGCTATTTTACTTGCCAATTTGTATTTCTGTTCATGCAGTCCTAGAATTTACACAATTCTAAGGGAGAAGTGCTGGGTCTGGGGGGGAAAAAGACCTGATTTTAATGTTTAGTAACACTTAACCTGATTTATATATAGAGCCTCATCTGACATTCCCTCAAACATTCCCTCTTGTGTATCAGTGGCAAAAATGAATTCCCAACAGGGAATGTCAGATTCCCTGTTTTAAAAATACCTGTCCACACAGACTGTTTCCCCAGGGTTCAACCACTCATGTTTGAAAATCCTGTTCATTTGAATAGACCAGTCCACATCAGAGTGTTTACTTAATGGGCTAAAAAGAAAATGCCCAAAAATGCTTAAAATGCCTATAAATGCTCCAAACATCTCCACTGAAATGAATAGGGTGTTTCTGAGTGTTTATAGGCATTTTCTTCTAACTCTTTTCTGCCACATGCTCATATTCAGATTTCATATGAGTTTTTAAGCGCATCTATCAGCATTTAATATTATAGTCAATGTAGACTTAGCCTAAGGACTGGTACACAAAATGAGATTGTTTACTTCAGATTGATTGCTTCTCCAATAAAATGATCAGATCTGATTTTCCATACCTTAATGAAACAATCAGATGCATTATTCAGTGTCCATCCAAAGTACATGTAAATGATTATAGACTGTAAAACATGAGTTTTTTTATATTGCAGCAAGAAACAAGCCAGCTTGTGAAAGTATATTTATGTTTATGATGTAGCAGGTACACAGCGGGCATTGCCATTGGCTGGTACACTAACGTCACAGTGTATCTAATCATCTGAAATGTACCCTGCTTACCATTTATACTTCTGTTTAGCAGCTGTATTCCCTTCACAAGCCAGCTTTGTTTCTTGCTGAAATACAAACATATATAGTTACAATGTGATATTACAGCACATATTCATAACAGAATAATGTGTAAGTGTGTGCTGTGTTTGGGTTTTTTTAGATGATTCATAACTGATCAGAAAATTATTCAGATTGCTCTGTCCAGCTCAAAATTAGCAGTGTATCTGCTCGTGTGCCCGACCTTACTGGTCTTTTTTGTCCCTCAAGCTTAAAATCTTTTCTGTCACTCTGCTTTCTCTTATTAGCATGACCTTCATTGGTGCATAAACACTGCAGAGAATCTAACTGGCCCTTTGCACGTCTTCCTCCTTACCCTGTTTGAGCTCCTCTGTACAAAGACTGCAAGGTGCTTTTGATATAACTGGAAGTCATGCACACTGCACCGAGATCACTGCTATTTGTCAGTAAGGGTCACTCTGTTTAAATAGTTCTAGCTCAGCATGGGGGTACATCAGACCACAGCTTCCACACTGATTTTGTTTAGATACTATAATTGGGTTTTAAACTTTTTTTTATATATAAATTATCCTAGTTAAGTGGTGTTCTTATCATAGTCCCATAGTCCTAGCAATGAAAAGCTAACATGGAAACATTCAGATATACTAATAAAATCAGACTTCCAAACAAAGATAGCAATTTTATTCGTTTATATATTTATTTAAAATAACTTTCCAATTATAAAATATATTTTAAATACTGCAAGTATAGATACCTGAAGTATGTGTAATACAGACAAGGGTAAACTACAATGGGAGCTAGTCAGTCACTATTTTGTTTCACAGTGCAATTATTATCATTATTATTAATGTGTTTTTATGGGTTGGTGGATGTTTGGGTTGGTATGCTAAAGGGAGAATATACCTAGGGGGGAATCTTTTTAGGTGATATGTATTCATAGTCTAGTATTTAGGCTGGGGACAGAGAAATGAGTTGTTGTAGAGCTGTGCCCTCAAAATGGTAGCATTGCACTGGCTATATGGAACCTTTATATATAAATATATGTATAGCTGTTCTGTGGCTATGCATCCCAATATACCCAAGCTGCAATCCACTCTGTGTTTTCATAGTCAGTGAGCCTTTGGTGTCCATGACCCAGTCTCCATTTTAACGACTGAGGCTCCATGGAGCATTTCTCTTTGAAATTACTGAGAACCACTGCATTTTGGGAACACCCCACAAGACCTGACAATTTGGCGATGCTCGGACTCCAGTCCCATAGCCCTAACCCTGGTCACAGCTGCTTAGATCTTCACACTTGCCCATTTTCTTTTTTTCTTACACATTATCTTCATGAACTGATTGTTCACTTGCTGCCTAATATCCCTGACAGGTACCAGTGCAACAAGAAAATCTTAACAAGAAAAGTTAACCTGTCAGTGGGTTTAATGCTTTGCAATTTTTGACATGTGAATGAACGCTGTCTATTCACAAGTCTCCATGCCTGCTTCTGACTTGGTTTCTTGTAGATAATTTAGGATTACATGTTCAGAATGTGCTTTGTCAGGACACTTCTTCAGCCATTGAACTTCCTGTATCATATTCTGCTGCCTGTGTATGAAGTGCTGAGATTTTATTAGTCTGGAAAACTGCTCCTGACACTGAGAGCTGCTATTCAACCTCATGTTTGTTGGTTAAACAGAATTGGCTGTTATTTTTATGTGATATTCTGTAATTTGTTTGGTTACAAAACAGCCAGGTCCATCACCTTCATTTTATCTTTATTAACGATCATTAGCATAACCGGTTCTGAAGGTAAAGTAAAATGGGCATGGACATCAGATACAAACATTCTCTTTCCTTCTTTGTATTCTTGGTTTGCTTTTACCATTTATATAAAGGGAGAGGCTCTCCAACTTGTAAAATGAACTGGCACATAGCATACCTCTTTTTATTCGTGTAATCTCACTAAGGAACGCTGGGGCACGCATTCTCGCCTCGATGCAACCAAAACACAAAATTATACTTGACTAGTAGAGTTAAGCTATAACTTTCTTCTCTATCAGAAATGCCCACAGATTCCTCTCTACTAGTGAGCCTTGATGATAGTAATCTGCAATTCACAAGTTGTTTTGTACTTTAGAGTTGAGGATACCTAGATGTTTAATCTGTAGGTGCAGATGGTTGCTCATCACTACCCCACAAAATTCTGTCAAATTATTTGGTTGACTTGCATAAACTATGTACAGCAAAATAATTGTTGTTGCTATTGAGTTTAAGGATTGATTACCTACCTCTCTCCAACAAATGTTTCCCCCACAGCACACTGTTATCATCACTTAGCTGGCTTTCCATTTACTGTCTGATTATATCAAAGCATGTATAGAAACTCCATAAACTCAAATGTCCTAACTTCTCTTGTTCAGCAGGTTCCTGACCTCAGATATTAACTTCTGTTGATGGGATTAGCTGGAGGCTGAAATTACCACAATAGTGGTAGCTTGCAGTGGTGTAGGATTTATGTGTAGATTAAGTAATAATGTTGGAGTGAAATTGCTGTGTGTTTTGACAGCTGTGTCATCAACAATAGTGATAAATGCTGGTACTTTTGCCTTGGTGAAAATGTGAAACTCTATTTGGAGTGTACATCTGGTTGAAAAAATGTATTTTGTCATATTTAGAAGTATTCAGTTATTTGTAATCTGAGCAGGCCATTTATTAAAAATGTGATAATTTATTATAACAAATGACAGACCGATAGATGATATTTCATTTACATGACATCCATCTATGCTATGCTTTGCATACTGGCTGATCCTCCTATTACTTCATATGAAAAAAATAATCTAAAATGCTGGAATATTTAATTAATATTGGATGATAAATTCCAACTTAACTCAAAGCACAATACCCAAAAGCCTGTAGACCACAGAATCAGATGGTGGACATACACAAGCAACTGATATGATGCATCCATGCTGAAGTAATAGTGATAGGAGCCACTGGCCAATATTTGTATCTGCTAATAAAGCCTTCAAGTATCAATGTGCAAGTTGGGGGAATGATAAGAGATGCTACCTGCAATGACTGGAACACAATGCAGGCTGCAACTCCAGTATATCTCAAATCCTTGGATCAATTGAGGCGGTTCTCTGTCTGTAACATTACTACCATAAAAAAAAAAAAAAACACATGGGAAAAAAGTTAGTTGTTTGTACCCTCTACTTCCAAAGGCAGAACCCCCTTCCCCCCTATTTTTTGTCCATTAGAATAAAATTTAAAGGATTTTTCTGTCCTTTGTCCCATTAGGAAGGATGTGAATATACATGGAAATTAAAACCTGTTAGCAGTTTTTAAGTCCAAGGCCTAGATTTAGGAACCGCTCTCCACAACTCCATATGCTAATTTATGAAATGGAAATTCTGTCAGACAACCCCAAATATTCTGTTACAACAAAAGTCACAACTGAAGTGTACTTCCAACTTACTACTCTGTGAGGCATACCAATAAGAAAGGTGTGTAGGCAGTATGTTATTACAACAACAGGAGAGAACTTATCATACAAGTTCTTGACAGTGACGTGTGGCTATGTGTGTTACAGCAGTTTTGACTTCTTACATAGTTATAGCGTGAGAATCATTTGAATGTAAAACTGAGTGGAAATTGTGTAAAAGGTTATCTTTATAGTGCAGGTGTTACCTTCTTGTTGTTTTATTCCCTGTCATTTTGCTTACTTGTTTGTACAGGTACCATGAGAATAAAATGTGCCACATGTGCTACTTATATTTAATAATTCACATACATTAGTCCCCTGCAGCTTATTATGTGCATTACTTGGGAAAACTGAAAACTGTCACTGAAAACAGTGCTACTTCTACCTCTAATACACCAAACCACCACACCTTGTATTGCACTGCCTATAGTGGGGGTCATCCCACAACCAATGGCTGGTTAGGTGGCTCCCACCATTTTTATCTGTATTTTCAGCAGCCTCTCATTAAGTATTTGGGGCTGCTGTATTGGTTAGCATACATAAATATGACACGCATGCGTTGCCAATTTTAAAATTGTTTTATTAAAACCTAAATAAGTGTAATTATTTTGGAGTGTTGTGTTTTCATACTTACTAAAAGAATTTAACTACAGGTTCTCATTTATATATGAAATGTGCACTTTTCAAATATTTTATCTTCAGCAGAGAAAGCTGAGATTTAGTGAATGATTCAAGCTGAATGAAGCTTTAATTAAGTCAAGCAGTTCCAATTTACCCATTTCTTCTATTTCCCCAGTACAAACCACTGCATAGTTTAGTCTGAGGACGTCTTACCTTTATAGACAACTTACCTGTGATGATAACATCCCTACTGGGCACAGATGACGGGGGACAGGAAAGGACAGCATGTATGTGAACCAATGGGCTCAGTGCCACAAGGGGGGATGTGGGGAATAGAGCAAGCTTCTAATGAGGATTTACCAGTGTGCAGGGAATTATTCACAGAAATTAGAACCGTAAGAGGATTGTATGAATGGCCAAAAGAGTAGGGCTGGAGTTCAGCTTTTAATCTAAATTTGCATCATACAGGAACCATTATAACCATTACTGACCAAGTATGAGCAGTGGATTTGCTAAGCTCCCTGACATCTTTTACATTTGTGTAAGACTATAGGAGTTTTGTGGAGATTTGAGATGTCACAAATGTTTGTGTCGTCACTAATGATGATAAACAAATCTGATGCATTTCACAGTGCTTGTTTATTCCTTACACAAGTGCCTTGAATGGCACGGCTTATTACCACGTGATCTGTCAATAATCTTAGTGACCACATTCTTAACCAGCTATGCCAATAATACTTTTTTGTTCTGAAATACATGATAAAAGCTACCTCTTTCATTGTATGCATTCATTTATTAACTTGCAAGAAGTGCTAATAATGCAAATCCTAAACAACAGCAAAAAGTATCCAAAAACCAAATGAATGACATTTATTGAGAGTTCTACCATTACGTGAATTGACTAATATCTTATTATACCACGCTAAGATGAGCAAAGGGTCAGCCTCGGTAGAACTGATATTTCTGTGTTTTTTAGATGCTGGACAGTCAAACCTCCAGACAGTTTTTTATATCTCTTTGGAACGTTGTTGAATTGGTCTTTGCATTTGCTCTTAGTCTGCTGTAATTGTTATGTCCCTGCTCTTTCTGATTTTTGTTATCTTAGTTTAAAATTCGGACAATACAGTAGGAAGGAGGTGGGTGGAATACCCAAAGGCCCAGATGGATGGCAACAGAACTGGCTATTAGGGCAATAAGATGTTGAAGTATCCAACACATACAAGAAGGCCAGACCTGGCTCAGCCAATAAGAACTACTAAATAACCATCACATGTCCCAACCATAAAATGTAAACCTTTCATGGGATAAACATAGACATTGCTATTACAAACCATCAATAACCCAGAACTAGTATTCAGACCAGGACTTTTCCATGACTTTACTAACCAGTATGTGTGCACAGGGTCAGTGACTGAAGGTTTTGATGAGAGCCAGGATTGGTTAGCAATGGCCCCTTTCATTTTTATCAGTGGGAGCCGAGCTCTGCCTTCCATACATATGTCTGTAGATGTATTGGACTTGTGTGCTAATGAGTATATTTTGTATTGTACCGAGCAATCCAGGCCTGAAAGTCAAGGATTTTTGATTGGCTGGCCACTTGCTGTGATCATTAGGAAAAGTTCATACATAAATTCTGTTTTTTTTCCCCCATTTTCCTGAACCTACACAGGTCTTATGTTGTCAAAGAAAATGCACATTGTAGTTACTGGAGTCATCTGCATTGTTGGTTGTTGGGCATGGCAAGGTACAAGGAAGTTGGTCATCTTTTCTTGTGATAGTTTATATATTTAATGATTTGCAGACTTGGTGTGCTCTATTATATTGGTAATCAGATTAGGTGATAATATGAATATAAGTAACCTGTTTCTGTATTGCTAAAACTGCTGTTTGTGCCATTCATATATTCTTGGTGTGCCATTACATTTGACTAACTCTGTTTGTTTTATGTGTTCTGGGTTTTTTGTATGTCCTTAACTAATTGAATTTTTTTTTATATATCAGATACAAGATCACAGTAACAAACATAGAAGTGAATTTCTTCCAACACCAGGGGTTTATAATGCAGCGGTCAACGCCTGAGTTATTTAGTGCGATTCAGTATAACTAAGACAACTCATTCCTAATAATCAGGATCAGTGAGTACCCTGATGCTTCCTCATCCCAACATGGGGGCATTGCAAGGTAAAATTACCACAATAAAAATTAATTCTGCATTGTTCCCACTACATTGACCTTAATATTATTACATTTAGTCCATTTCTACTAAATGCAACCCAACACACTGCAGAACAGCTGGAGAGTCTGTAGATTATAAAAACATTGATATATTATTTTCATAGTTCTACAATTATATATTTTCACATATACAATTTAAAGGTGTCATTTTTTACATTAAAAAAGGAAAAGCAGATTTGTTACTGTGATTACCACTAATCTGAGCTGAGGATAACATACGTTCATGTTTATTCTTTATGATAAATTATAAATACAGTGCAGGGACATTTCCAGGTGTCACATGTTACTAATGCTGCATACGTCGAGTGATAGATGTACAGTAATGTGCAACAGCAATATCACGGATAAGTTATCTGCATTTTAAATGGGGGTGTTTCCAGTGAAAAGTTACTCCGATAGATATTTTCCATTTTAGATGTGTAAAGCACTACTGTCATATACCTTTTATTCATAAACATGCTGCCATTGTCATTTCTGTGCCTGACGTCTCTGGCGGTTATGGTGTCTTCATTACTACAATCTTCCATGTTCTTTCTTACCACATACATATATATTCACAGCTCACGTGCTGTGCTGCCTATTATTTTGGATTTCTAGTTACGGACAAAAAACATCTTGTTTTTATTACTATTCTGTTAGACTTCCTTTGAAATCTGGTCTGTAATTGGTACAGAAATCCGAACAGTAATAGTGTTCAACTGTACTTAAAATACATCTTACTGAAACGAGTTACGTTCAGCACCAACACAAAGAGTTGTATCTATTCAGTAGCTGACAGATCCTTACAGTGCGCCTATGACCAGACAGTGCACGTTAAAGTATTCACATATTTTAAACGAGCAGTAAAACACTTTAAATGAGTCCATCATTCACTTTCCTGTCTATAAACATTATGGAGAAATGTGTCTTCAAAATTTATGAAATTGGAACTTCATTCTGAAAATCTTGTCAGCTTTCGAATATAAATACACAACAGGTGTAAAATACTTTACATTACAAGCAGCCAAGGCCAAATCACACCAAAATTCACGCTTTAAATTATCTTGTGGTTTGTGAAAAATTCAGAATGAATGAGCCTTTAAAATTTAATTTACTGCTTGATAGAAATATGTACAATATTCTGTGTTCATAGTCTGGGCACAGGTGCACTTTAAGACTTTTTTTTTTTTTTTTTTGTAGTGGCCTAGATCTTTATTTATCCCAGCCTGTCGGCCTCCTCTGTTGGTATGCCCAGAGGTTATTTGCTTCGTTAGTTAGTTTGCTTTAGACCAGAATGTTCCTCCGCTATGACAGTACAGATTTTCTTGATCTCAAGTCACGTGGACTTTAAAGCCTCACACTAGCCAAACTTGAGAGCTTTCCCCTGCCTTCTTGGCACATCCATAAAAGTAACAGAGGGTGAAGATTTTCTGGGACATAAATGCATGTACACAAACATTCTTCTGTAACTTTTTGTGTTGTTTGTGCCACAATCTTTACAGTCTGAAGTTTTCACTCCTCTCTCACAAGCTTAATACAAAGGTTTGGCTACAGTTGGGCTTTCTATAAGCTGCTAAACAATGGCAATGCTGTGCTTTAACTTGTCAACCAGACCTCATAAAATCAAAGATTTTGGGACTGAAACTGTGGCTATAGCTACCTGTGGATTCCAGATACTAAGACCTCTTGTAAAAGGATTTGTGTGTACTTCCTGAAAAATATCTCTAACGTAAATAATAAAGAACAAACCTGCAGTATTGCCCAGATCACCACCTGGTCTTTGTTCTGGAGTAAAGGGAAAGCTGCACATATATAATGGCACAGGAAAGTGTGTTCATCCTGCTGTGAATGTGATAAGCTTTGTATGTTCTATGCAC
Source organism: Pyxicephalus adspersus (assembly GCF_032062135.1). Lineage (NCBI taxonomy): Eukaryota > Metazoa > Chordata > Amphibia > Anura > Pyxicephalidae > Pyxicephalus > Pyxicephalus adspersus. The sequence goes on along the minus strand of NC_092859.1, from coordinate 83,584,615 downwards.
TTTAGTAAGATTTAATTTCTGATGATCTTTGCAATGCAAATTTATGCACATTACACTACCCCTTGTAAACTGGATCATGCAGAGTATGTGTACACGGTTTTGCATGAGTATTTGACCTGGTTCTTTCTTTGCCCTTTTTTTTCAATGGTATGTTTACAGCTTGTGATCATGTAGTGGTGCCTTATGTTGTGAGAGACTGTAGTCTGGTGTGCATTTACAATGGAGATTTATCTGTAAGTAGACATCCTGCAGCTGGTGTGGAGTGGAAGGATGCTTGTTTAAATGTTATTTGTTTTCTAATCTGTATAACAAATGGTAAATAAAAATAGATCTTTCTAACAACTCTCTGTGCCTTTGTTTAAACTCATATGTACAATTTTATTTCAGTGCTCCCTAATTTATAGAAGGGGCAGTTCATTTATTTGACTTACTGTAATGCATTTTATACATGTTTTGGTCTGCTACATATACCATTGAAAGCATTTTGTTGTATCCATTCAGTAAATCAAAAAAATATCTGCTGATTCTAACCCAGCTCTGGTAAGATGATAACTTGCTGTACACAGGAGGAGGAAGATGAGATGAGAACTGCATCCTTAGTACCGCACATATTCTACCAAACAACCAATATGAATATAAATCAAGTGCTTTACCCGAGAATACAGAACACCCATCACTCAAGTATAAACCTTTAGCACAAAATCATTTGTCACTGCAATATTTAAAAACAGTAGATGATAGAATAGACATGCTAAATGAATGTGAAATGAATGTGAACAGATACATCCATGGTGTTATTTGCAAAACATTTATTTAAAAGGGAATTAAAAATAACATTTAAAATCATACAGGCTCAGTTGGTGTCTTTTTGTCCCCCTTTTTTGGGGATGATGGGTCACTTGCTCCTTTTATGCATGGTTGTTGGCCACCAGTAGATGGTGCTTTAGTTGCTGATGACAAGAGTTTGTTTTAATGTAATTTTAAGGGCAAAAAAAATCTGGTTTATATTGACATTTTCCCTTTACCTGCTACAACGAAATTATGTGTATTTGTGTAACTGAAGAGTTTTAATTGGCCAACATAACTTGAAGTTGTATATTAATAAGACTAGCCCAATCAAATAGGGGTGTGTTAGTTGTATATCAACACCTTCTTAAATAATTATGGCATGGAGATCTATTTGTTAGTTGTTACTGGCATTTCTCTTCACTTAGGACAGTTGTGCTATGCCACATATTGTTATTTATTCCAGCTATTTGCATTGGATATAAAATAATTTTAAAAAAATCTTGCAAAGAGAAGACTTCATTAATAATGAAACTGCAAATGCTGCTGTCACCCAAAGTGTTCCCCAGAGTTCTAAAAAACTGGCAGGGGGTTACACTCCCCAGCTTCTCCAAAATTAGAAATTTCCATTTTATGTTGACTGGCCCAATGATAGAATGAGTGAAAACTACAGAGTTTGCCCTAAAGGATGGTTTAGTTGTTAAACTGTAGCTTATTACTGCCCAAATTGCTTCCACCTTGGATGAAACTCCATAGCTTTTCTTTGGCCACAGATTGCCACTTCAGCCTCTAGGTAGATGATAAAATATTTTATTAAGGCTTAATCAATACTACAAGGGTCTTTACTTTTCAAGTCGCTAGTGGCTGACCATGTAAGACTGCTCAGTTCTATCAGGAGCATATTAAAATGTGATTTGCCTTCCTTCCTCACTGTAAGACCCACACACAGCCTATGATTTTCTTTTTGTTAGATTCCCAGTTTATTAGTCCATGCATTTCATATGTAAAGACATATCATCATGCAATGCTGAATATTTTAGCTTTTGTGAAGCACTTAAAATATTAGAAAACACATTTAATAATTAGGCTAAAAACATTATAGTCAACAAACACTGTGGGTTTTTTTATAATAATTTCATATAATACAAACAATGTACAAATAGGTATAAAAACGTAAACAAAACAAGTTAATTTAGGTATTCTGTACACAACATATGACTAAATTTCAGCTGACTCAGTGGCGTAACAATATAGTGAGGATCTGTTTGTCTCATAAGCTTCGGTGTAACAGGAAATGGCAGTTTCTATTTGTGAGATCCATTGTTTCTGTAAAATATGTAGAACATGGTAAATTTAAGTATTGGATTATCCAAACTTGCTGGCTTTTCGTATTGAGTAAGAACATGTGAATTTGTAGTATCTCAAGTCAATTTCTGGCCATTACCACCACCACTTACCTATCAATCTATCACTGTAATGGAGGGGGGAGGGGGGGGGTGCAGGCCAACACTTGCCTTTAATAGAATAAAGAATAGATTCAGGGGCCTAAACATTGTTGAAAGATACATCTAGAGCCTGCATTTTACTCATATAACCGGCCTTGTAGACTTATCTGAAGAGAACCCACTGTAATTTGCTTTCTGCTTGGGGATGCTATGTGGTTTGAACCATAAAAAACACATTTTAAAAACAATGTCCTAAATTACAGATAATATGTAAACATTTAGTTTAATAGATTCAGTGCCATATTAGACTGATCAAGAATACAATTTTCAGCTACCTGTCTAGAGTATCTAATCACATACCTAAAGTAGAGCTTTGAACCAATGGCAATCAGAGAGATGAGGGGGGTTGAGTGTGAAGCAGAAAGGTGGCAAAGGATTTATAAAACTTATTTGTCACATAGTAACTGGATGTGGATTTTCTTCTTATATCCCATGGCAGGCACACAGACGCTTTTAAGTGTACTTTAATTTTTACATTATTGTTTTGTTAATATTGTCACCATCAATTACAGTATATTGCACTTTAAAATAAAAAAGCTTAACAAACCTTTTCAGATTCAGTACGTGCTTGAATAATGAAGGCAGCAATACACTGTTGATAGCGATTCCCATGCTGGATTAGGAAAGCGTTCTTCATTCCATACACTATAATAGATAAACACAGTAAAGTAAATCCATTCATTATTAGTCAGTTTACAGCTATTTTCATCTTAGAACATATTTGTCATTTACAGTTTACTACAAGACTCTGTGTGTACCCTTTTATATGTACTTACCTGTAACATGGTAGGCATCAATACTTTTTATGCTTAGCCTGTCGAGTGGAATAGGCTGGTCTAGGACTTTACAGTAGCCCCCTTCTTTTACTATGTGCTGCAGCTCTGGGTGTAAAGATGGGTACACTGTACAAGGTTCTACATTTGAAGTTTTCTGCAAATAAATTTAAAAAAAGAGTTTTACAACAAAAGACTAATGGTAAATATTCAGAATATGGACAAAGGACCCCTATAGCTCAGCTGCTTTTGCAACTACTGCAAGCCCTCATTTCAGGTTTCATTCAATCATGTGGAAAAAGTTGACCCTATGAAAATTGTCTTACAATCATGATCACTATAATTCTATTCTCTAAAAGAGCTATTTTTTTTCATGTTAGGAGTTGTGGATTTGTAATATTTACCTTATGCCTATTCCCTCCCACACCTTCCTACTAAACCACCATAGTCACATATAGCCTTACATACATGCAGGGCATTGGTCAACATTTGACATCACCAGAAGTCATAACTTTCATTCAAACTCTACAATGACATGAATAGTCTGCATTTTTTTATTGGAACCAGCTTTGTGAAGGGATACAGGAGGACAAATATTTTTCAGCTAAAGGTTTGTTTAGAATATCCAATCAGATATTTAAAGTGAAAAAATTGCACAAAAAGTACAGACTCAAAAACAAAATTAGAGCAAAACTGCATTTTCCCAGCCAAAGGGTTGGGTTTGGGTTTACAAACTAGCAAACTTTGCTGCCAAACACCATTCTGCACAATGGGACAATACCAGCTGATTGAGCTAAAGAAGTACTTACATTTGCACACCATTACATCTATTGACATTTTGGTTAAATAATTGACTGGAAAAGCAAACGTGTTTGCATCTAAATATATCACCTTTATCTGTAGGTGATGTGTGAATGTTTGTATGTTCAAGTATGCTGATAAAAGTGTCAACAATTTCCATGGTAGTGCTTTCCTACATGACTGTACATATGGTGGTAAAAAAGCATGTAAACTGCACATAAATAAAATAAATAAATAAATTACCCTTTTGTTGCGTTTAATTTTTGTTATAAGCAGTAAGTCATCAAAGAGAAGCAGGTATACATCGAGAAGACGTGTGCTCTCTAAAAAGAATGGAAATATACATTACATTGTGATATTTATATTTTATTACTTTCACAGGCACTTAAAATTAATTTGTAATTAAGTTACATTCAGAGGTTTTTTAGTCTTCTACCTGCAGCGACAAACATGCAATATAAACTTTCTATAGGCACATTCCTGTTTCTATTCTACAATGCAGCTCTTGGGGAAAAGTCTTGCATTCTGATTTTGATGCACTGCAGAATAAGATTGGAATGCACCAACCCATATGAATTAGTCATTACTCTATATGGTAGGTGATTATTATGAATATTATTAATATTAATAATGAACAGGATTTATAAAAAGCCAACATAATATGCAGCGCATGGGTGATCTATGTGGTTTAGACACCCAAGCACTTGGCATTAAGTGAATAATCTCTTCATGTAATGAAGCTGAGCCCTAAACATCAGAGAGGTAATCAAACCACTCAGGTGGATCTCTGTTCTCACTCCCTTCCATTATGATGGTTGCCAGGTCTGTGTGTATTGCCTGCAGATAGATAGCAAAAATATGAAGGATTCACAGAACACCTGGACTGTAAAAAACTTCCTGAAAACATAAGAATCATTCCTTTACTAAGCTAAGTTTCAGGTTTGTGGGTGTGCACTAAATCCTTTACATACTTAATAACAAACTCCTGCATTTGCAGTACACTTGAAGTGGCATGTTAGCCATTCATGAATTAAATGTAACTACAATAATCTCTGTTATTATCTGCTACAAGAAAAGATTGAAATAATTACCAATATTTCAGATAAATGCCCTATACGTCTAATTGCAGGTATTCTGTTCAATGTCAAAGATCACTCTGAACATTGAGACTGGCATACCAGTAGCCCTTAATGTCTATAAATCAGAAGTAACAAATTGCAAGATTCTTGCCATGTACTCCTGATCCTTTTTTTTTTGTTTTGTTTTTTTAAATACATTTATTAGAATGTGACAGTAAACTTGGGGCAAAGCTATGGTACATCAAAGCTTTTTTATATTTAGTAAAAGTAGCTTGTTGGCAATTGCCCAGAGGCTGGGGTTACACAAACAAATAAAAACTATAGTATTGAACATAATGTTTTCTTTCTTTATGTTCAAAACATGTAAATATATATATATTTTTTTTATAAAATATAACAAAAAATGTTTGCTATTTCCTTAGCAAACCTATAGTGCGGTGACAATCTTTTGTCATGTATTAAATACATAACAAAGAAAAATTGTCTACATAGATATATGTCCACAATTTAAAATGTATGGGCTTGAAAGAGATGATAGCTTTTCTTGAAGTTCAAGCATTTTCTGTTCATAAGAAGACTTTTAACAATTAGGTCCGAAAGGCAAAAAACAGAATCACCAATGTAGCCCCAGACTTGGGCTGTGTAGAGGTGCTACTTTTTTTATGGCCTACGATTACCATTCTCAGGATACAATCTAGCTGCCCTCTGGCCAACATGGTGAACAGCTAATATTTTGTAATGCAGAGGATGCAGAAGAGATCCTCCTGCCATTCCTAGGGACAGATTTATTATGCGGTTTGTGACTACACACCTGTAAGAATAAGTCTTCCTTCACGAAGAAGTTGTCTGTTGGGGGAAGATAACATGGTCTCCACATTAGATTCTTTGAAATAGTTCTTAAGACCCTTAAAAAAAAGAGAACATAATTCTAAATTGTAGACAAACAAAACAATTTTGCAGGCAAATGAAGAAAATCCAGAACTATTATGATGTACTAGGTTTTGTGCAAGCCTCTCTATCTTTTCAATATCAGCCCAACCTGGACAAGTTAAGAATAAAAACAATCATGCTAGAATGCTACAGACAATGAACACACTCATCAAAATCAATGATTTAATGCTACAAAATGCCATTCTGCGGTGTTTAATGTCATCTACTTGTGAATGTTTGGATTAGTATGGAAAATATTTATTACACATGCAAGTGCATGAAATACCTCTGGGATGAAAAATCTTTTATCTCTCTCCCACAAGCAGGGCCACACAATCACCTCCTGGAGTTGTTTGAATTTTTGTGATTTGTCCAGCAATTTCACCTTTCCTTCCAGATCCCCTAAAATACAGAAGGTAATTAATGGCTGTGTTTTCTTACATAAATTAGTATCTTTCTAATCTTCGTGCAACACCAGCAATCTATATGGAACATGCGACAACCTAGATCAACCTTCTAATAGGCACAACAAAAGATAGGTAGGGCAGGTAAGAAGCCTGGTGCTAGAAGAGGTGATGGAGCGAAGTGAAACCCATGTATGGTTAAAATATCAGTAGTACTTAAGTTAGCCAAAAATTAAGCAGATCGGCTACCATATCATTTTCTATTGATCGAGCAGATAACTGTTACCAGACCAATCACTTAGTGGAGAAATCTCCTAAACAAGCATATAGATGTTACCAATAGTGTAATATATGCAATTTTAATAGTGTAATATATGCAAATCTAAAAATTTGAGCTATGGCAATTGTTTTAAAAAAGACAGGCCTATTAAATTCTACTGCCTGTTACTCTAAAAGAATAAAAAGGTAAAACTATGTGTTTTAATAAAGCACACAATCATATTATTAACTTTTAATGAACCTTTAGTTCAGTGTTGTGCAGGATGTCTGTTAGGACCAGGCCTGATAAGAAATCTGAATCATACATGCAAAACAGGGTTGCTAGGCAGACCCAAACACAGTTTTTGTTTCTGACCCTATGGCAAGAACAAGCATTGTTCATAAATGAAGGTGTGGACTATGGTCCAGATCATTTCTCCTAGCGATTATTACACAATGAGACAATTATTTAGTTCAGATTTAACTATAACTCACAAATGCAGAGAATATAAACACATACACACTAAATGTATTGCCATATATATATATATATATATATATATATATATATATACAGGGTGTAAGGTCCTATCATGTGACTTACTGATTGAGCTTTCCACCTTCTCCTTCATTGAATAGATGGATACTTTCTCTTCTGCATCACTACTTCTTTTCCATATATTCTTGAGGAGCAAAGGATATCGGGTCAGCCGATGAAGTGGGGCCACAAGCAAATCAGTGAGGTGAAGTCGTCTACACTGCTCCTGTTGCTCGCACCACTGAAAATAATATCACCGTTAGATGTCGGTATAACAGATAGATGAAGGTATAATATATAGATTTTCCATAAATGTATCCTGTTTGTTGCAGACAAATACAGTGCAACAAAGTCAACAGATAAAAGGGTTTGTTCAGATGGAAATTCTGAAAATAACAAATTCTGACTTGTTTTTAAAAAACAATTTTAATATGCAGGCCTCAGGACTGTTACATTAATGGTAGCTAGATTACCTTGTAAGACAGTGACCTGGAACAAGCATAAATCCAATTATATATAATATATATACAGTAAGTAAAGATGTGGCTGATCGAAACTAGGGATAGGCAAAATTGGGAAATTTATTTTCATAAAAATAGAATATCAGCTAAGCAAAATTGCAAATCCCAATCCCTAATTGAGACCTACAATATATAGGTGTCATTTTCTCTCAGCAGTTGCTTAGTAATCTGCCTGAACGGGACAATCTACAATCTTGTATAAAATAACCAAGTAAAAGCAGAACTTAGCTATGTACATATGTAAGATGATTCTCAGCCGATACAAGCTGTTCTTTTTCCCTCTAAATGATGATGAAAGATCACAATGACAAAAATCTAACGTGTTTGTAGCCGTAACCCTGTCTAAGCTTCCATGGGGAAAGCTTCCATGGGGAAGCTGTGATTGCTGGCTATCCTGGCAAACATGGGGAGGATTCAAGCTTTTACTTTCCAGGAATATTTTCATGTAAGAATATTTATATTCAGCAGTCACTTCACGTCTGTCTTTAAGATCTGTCTCTTATTACTAGCGTACAATCTGAACTGTAAGGAGGCGTGAAAAGTCAATATAATATACTTCAACATTCAAATCTCTAGCAGGTTCATTATGTGCAATAGAAAAAAATATATTATTACTTTTATATATGCTGCAAAATCTTCCCTTTGCTTCAGGGTCTCCAGATAGATGACAGCAGATGTGTAATTGAGGCAGTAGATTTGATGAATTAAGCAGAGATTATCCTTAAAGTACTGCAATATCAAATGAAAAATACAGAATTCAGCCAAAAATACAAACAAACAAAATCAGTACTGACTAAATTCAAGCTGCTTTAAAAAACATATCTTACATTGCAGACTTGTGCAAGTTATGCAACAAAAATTGTACAGGTATTCCAAATATACCTCAGTCTGCAAGCATACATAATAAAAGGACCTAGGATCATTTCTGATGTTCACTTGATGATGATGAAGCAGACACACGTTGGAATTACTGTTTTGCACTAATCTGATATAAAATAAATGTTGTTTGAGGCAATCTTTTTCCTAAAAGTTTATTTTTACTATGTATCATGTTGTGTGTCTGTAAATACTGTGTGTATTACCTGAAAATAAGTTACAAATTCTCTGAACAGCAAATAACCACTAAAGAATGTCAACTTTTTTACCCAACCTGTATCCATGCTGCGAAGTACCTGGATGAACTCTGTAAAGTCTATGAACCAGCTGTACTAACCTTGAGACTCTTATAAAGAGTTGTGGAGTATTCAATCTACCTAATCAATATTTATCTTTGATGCTTGTACCCACATTGCTTTTTAGCCCTTATAAACAGGATAGTTGTCATGCCTAAGTGCAAAATTTGCATAACTTACAATTAACAATACATTTTGACATCAACAGACTTCATACAATACTGCATTAAACTTCTTGTTGAGTAACATATACTTTATTTACAAGACTTGCTTCCCATTTTGTTTAACTCAGAAGTAGTAGTTGAAAAAGGAATCATAATGCATGGTTGCAATGTACTTACATGTGTTAGCTATGAGACTAACCTGTGTTAGCAAATCTGCCAGTGATAATGAGACAGATGTTGAAGATTCCAGCTCCCTGCTTTTTATTGTGTTAAAAAAGCTGGTGGCAAAATTTAGGCTTTCCTAGGAAAAAACATACAAAAGGCATATCTCCATTAGTGTTATGTAAGAACATTGTGCAAAGTGTATTAATTCACTTCAGTAAAATGAAATAGTGTTGGATAAAACAGGGTTCTGCATATTGCAGAGCATGACTTTTCTTTGCAAAAGTTTACTTAACACACAAGTGTACAGTTTGTCCTTTTAACGAAACAACTATTATTTTATCCCTTGTCACTTCTGGTTCTGTACAGTAGCACCAGGCACCACCTGCAGCCCAGTCAGTTTGCACAGATAGTCCAGATTTTCCAAGATGGCACATTTATACATCTCATTGCAAAAAAGGTTTGCTGTATCTCCCAGTGTGCAGGACATACCAGGATATGGGCCTTTACAGAGAGCTGAAAAGTAGGGCAAGAACCCAAACGGAGGAACATGAGGAGCACTGCCAGAGACCTACTGAATGAATTCCAGTTGTCTACTCATGTGCATGTTTCTGAACAAACTGTCAGTAACAAACTCCTTGAGGGTGGCATTTGGGCCTGACATCATGCAGTTAAAATGCCATTTGCTAGGGAACAAAGGAATGTGAACATTATGCTGCCTGCAACATCATCCAGCATGGCCAGTTTGGTAGTGGGTCAGTGACAGTCCTGCCAAAAGGGAATGCCAGCCTGTAAGAGTGGCTGAACTTCCACATGTTAGCTAACTGGAAGAAATCCTCCGTTCCTTTGTCAGACCTTACACTGTGCAGTGGATATGAGTTCCACCTGGTGCAGGAAAATGCCTTTACTCACATGGCCAGAGTGTGTAGGCAGTTTCTGGGTGACGAAGGCATTGATGCCACTGACTATCCCCCATGTTAACGAGGACTGAAACCAATAGGGACCCTCTGAATCAGTGCATGTGGCTCTGAAAAGTACTGCCACATACTCTCCAGGAGCTCACTGATGCCCTGATCCAAGTTTGGGAGAATATCTGCCAGGGCAATATCCACCATCTCATTATAATCATGCCAGACATTGCTGAGAGTTTAAAAAATCATGTAGGAGCCATACACACTACTGTGCAACATGTACAACATTTATTATGACAACATGAGTTGTCGTAATAAAATTCACACTAACTCGATCATTCTGTGATTTCAATATATTACTTCGATTTTCAGTGTGATTTTGAATCCAGCCCTCAGTGGGCTAATGATTTTGGATTCCACTGACTGTTGTTATGTAATTTTACAAATGTAAATCAATAACGATTTTCAACTTGAATGTTTTGTTCCTTGAAATCTGATATGTGATTTTACTGTTCCCCTAATTTTTGTTGAGCAGTGTACAAATGTTCTCCTTTACTAATCATGTGTATATGTCTAAAGCAACCTAATAATTACAATTACCTGTCATCCAATCTCCATTACTCTTAAAGCTTCCCAGTGAGTTGTCTTACTATCTTAGTGGCAGTTTTCTTTTTCTTTATGTAAATAAATGTTATTTATTAAGGAAACAAACAGATTTACCTGGCTCAGGTCCTCCAGATTAGCAAATAACCTAACCGGATCCACATCCAACAGAAGATCATTGTTTTGTAAGTGCTTAAGTGCATGAAAAAATATCTATGGTATAAAGAAAGAAAAAAACAAGTGTAAATGCAGTATTTTCATAAGTGGTATACAATGTTTTTCCTGTAAAATAACCTATAATACTAGACCCAAATACAGTATGCAAAACCACCTGGAAGCACATTGGAAAAGTCCACTGCATAGATTTTACCAAAAACCTGGGATTCTAACTATATATTACTACATATTACTTATTAAGCCTGTATAACTTACATATGCACTGATTTTATTGCTCTCATTCCTCAGGAAACATAGGAGAAACGCCTATTGCAAGGAGCACAGGAAGAATATTTACACCCACTGAAGTCATTCAGTGCAAGAAAATACCACTTGGACAAAGTTGTTTGATGGTTTCTTTCCCTGATGACTATTGGCTGAATTTGCAACTGGCCATAGACAAGATGGTAAATAAATTAGCTGAATGGGGCAATTATCATATCTACATACATCTTTACCTATTGGAGATCCAATGCACAAATAATGTGCTCTGATGGGATGACTTAGAGATGACCTACAGTGGATCTTCACTAAATCACTAAATTACTATTGTAACACATCAATTTTTGTAACCCTCTAATATCTAGAAAATCCTCCTTAAAACTATTTTTCAGCAAAATGATAATGGGGGGGGAGGAGACCAGAATATAAATGACAGATATCCATTAATGAGGTATAATTTTTATGTTGGCCTGCCAGTAGATTGATCTTTCATATTTGCTAAATCAGTATGATCAGCTTTGTGAAGTCAGACAGTATTTTCATTTCTAATTCAGTTACTAATGCCAGCAGTCTAAAATGATAGATAATGGGAAACTGACTGCTTAAAGATGATTTCTATGATAATCCTACTAAAATACTTTATAAATATGAAGCATGTGTATTCTTACCTAGAGTGGAACTAATGTGCTACTCTGTACAAATGGCAAGCATGCAAATTTTTACTGCAGAAAGGGACAGGCAATGTTCCTTCTGCAATAACTTTTTGTACCTGCCTGATTGCTGCCTTGCTGACAAGTTTCACTGGGACTGGGAATAAATGGACTCCTTCATGGAAGTTATGTCATCCCCACCCAGCCATTCAAGATGGTCGCAGATCATTTTCAGGAAGAGAAGGACAATGAAGGTGGTGGCACTCTGCTATGGAACAAGTACAGGGGAGTAAATTTTTCCCAGACATGAGCAGCAATACAATATACCCCTGTAGAAATAGAAAAACTTCTTGCAGTAGAGATCTGTCACGTCTTCTCCCTATTTTTTGTAAGAGCTGACTGGTTTTTAGTTTTCTACAGGCAGTTTGTAATATATATATATATATATATATATATATATATATTTTTTTTTATATAAACTCAGTATATAAACTCAATTGGTGTGCAATATACAACAGGCATCATTTAATGATAAAAGATAAATGATAAAAAACACAGGCCCCTCATCCTAAAGATTTGAAATAATGCATAAATTAGGTCATTAAATGAAGCAAAAATAGCAACCAAACTCACCATTTTCAGAACTAGTAAATGCTCCAAAAAATAAATGCATTCTGAAGTGAAAAGCTCCCATACGGACTGTTGTCTTTTTCTATTTACTGCATTAGGAAGCCCCTTATGTTCAAGATTACGCATGTTTCTGAACTCATCCCAAGTCTTATCCTGTTTTAAGAAAAACAGCATAATAAGTTCTCTATGTTGTTTTACAAATTCTTGAGCTTTGAACACAAAGTAGAATTAGTTAGATATGAAAAACTATCAAACAAATTACTAGTAATGACTTTAGACATGCACAGATATATACGTATATCAATTACAATCTTAGGGGTATTAAAAACTACAGGGGGTTGAACTTAGTTTTAATATTGCTATTTGTGCATATTATATTTTGAGGCTTGAATTTTTTATGTTTTGGATAAAAAAGGAAAGGGTAACAGCCTCTGTATGGTCAACATGGACTAAGAAAGCACCTAAAACCTGACTTTAGTCAAAAGTGTAAATAAAAAATTGTAACTGGTGCTTGGCGTTAATAAAAGAAAACTGTTCCAAATACACTTGTAATTTTTATTTTACAGTACATTACTAGCAACTTGGCCATAGCAAAAATACCTTGACATTATAAAATTCATATTCGCAGAAATCTGGTATCTTGAAAGATGATAGACACATTTCCAAATCTGAAATCTGTTTTTGTTTTCCTTTAATAAACTGAAAAGAAAATAAGTAATATGTAATGAAAAATAATATAATTTTTAAAGTAAAAAATGGTATTAATGACCCACTAAGAATTAGCAAATTAATCCATCAGGCTTCAGACTCATTGGGCCGGATTTATTAAAACTCTCCAAGACTGGAGTAGATAGACCATCATGGGAAAACCTGGGTGATCCAGCAATTCTGGAATGGCTTTCTTACAAATATTTAGCTATTATATGGCCAGTGTTTTTTGTTCTGGACCAAATCCATTGTAGGTATGCTGAATGACCATAATAGTTTTATCTTCTCCAGTCTTGGAGAGCTTTATTAAATCAGGCTCTATGCATAAAGGGTTGTATCTCATCTGCCAGATATCTGCAAATAATTCCTGACCCGTTTAACTCCCCAAATCTAAAAAAAAGCAAATTAGATACTCACCGATGTCTTCTTGGAGAAAGGCCATTTTGGTTTCTTAGCATCTAGATTAAAATATTATATTGTTATTACATTTGCTTTCACCAGTTACAGTACTATTAGTATATTCAATGCGGAGTAATTGCTTTCTGTGTATCATTATGGTATAACCTGCCATCCCCAGAATACGTATTTTCCTTAATAAACATGATGATTATATGGTTGACTGTCACTTAGGATATAATAGTAGCAATAAGAAACCATATACATAGTACATGTCCATTTGTGTGTGTTTAAAATAACTACAAAAAAGTGATCAGAAAATGAAGACTTTTATGTGAGTTCAATTTCCAGAACCACTGGTCCAGCATTCACAGACATAAGGAAAGAAGATCACAAACTGAAGCTATCTACCTAATTTTATGTAAAATGCAACTGCTATGTGATTAAATTGCATCGTATGTATAGATACATGGGGCTATACTGACACAAATTTCACCCAGATGTAAACTATTTAATCATCTTAGTTTGCTCTTCTAATACCTACCTGCATTAGGCAACCATGTAGCATTGTACATGTAATCAGAGGCTCCATCAGACACCAAAAGATCCCCTGGAAACACCTCCAGACCAGGTAAACTTAGGACTACAGAACTGCGCCTCCTTTCACTCTGTCTTTAAAAACAAAATAATATAATTAAAACATAATGGCTGAACAGGGTAAGGCACCTGCATTTCTTCTAGAGTATACGATAATCTGAAAAGGCAGAGATACATATTTTTGTTTACCTGTTTCTGTAGATCACAGGTACCATGGCTCCTTCTTTGTATGACCATTATTACATATATTAGGTTAATATCAAGTATTATGAATATATTGAACCATGGTCATAGCATGGTCTTAGCAGTTTACAAAGCAAATATGTAAAAGTTCAAAGTTTCTGGCAGAACTTAAAGCTTATTTCAGATAATACTCTCTGACTGACAAGTTTTAATTAACTTTAACACAGGCAGTTGACAGCCTTTCTCTGGTTATTTGACCAACTGCTTTGATTTACTACTTATCTTTATTAAAATTCCAGAATAATTGAAAATGGAGAATGTAAGACCATGACTGGCTATTGTATTGGTGGCTTTTACTTTTCTGGCAAGAAATCAGTTAGGCTTGTTTTGCTTGTTATAATTCCATAATATTCTAATCATTGGTAAATCAGAGGAATTCTTTCTAATTGTATAATAATATTATTATTTATAGTTGCAAGAAAAAGTTTGCAACTCTTTAAAAATAATTGGATTTCTGCATGATTTCTTTAAACAAAGTCACAAAAACAGTCATTGGAAAAAATGTATTAAAATGACATCTCATATAATAGTCAGTTGAATCCCTATTGTCAGCCTTTGTCTACATGTATATACACAGTTAATGAATTTTAGTTGGCTTCGTCAGCCTTCATCTATTATGCAGTGGTTCTCCCCATGCATAGGGTTAAATGCTTGTTTTTTTTTTTTTTGGGTACCTTTAAAAATGTATTTACTTACTTCCTTTACTTCCCCATTGCTTTCCTCATGTGGCTTGAGAGAACAAAAGATTAGGGAAGTAAAACTAATTTTTGATGGTACCCTAGGCAAAACAAACGCATAAATAATTAACAAAACAGCATTTACCTCTTGCAAGGTGGGGACAGTGCAAGGACATGTCTGAAATATCCTCAGAGTTCAGCTGTGATTATTTATTTAATATTGTTTTTTTTTTAATCACATCTATTCTTGTTATTGTTTTTTAAACCGTCTTGCTATATTCTCCCCAACCTCAGCTGTTCATATCTGTTTGCAGAGTGTATGAACAGTCTTTATCTGCCTAGCTTTTTACTGTTTGTAGTCACAGAGTCTATGTTTGCACTGTTTTTGTTTTTTCTATGTAACCTGTTTGTATCTCTTTGTGTTTGCTTGACCTGTCTGTACCTGCTCTGCCTTTATTGTCCTTGCCAAATGTCCCCAGATGCTGATCATCCTGTAATTCCTAGATGCTGAAATAATTGGACTATGTGTAGGACGCTGTTGAATGAGCATGTTTAATTAGTCCCCTGTCTTGTCCACACCATGCAGATCATTATTATGGCATCATGGTAAACACACTATGCTACATTTTTAAAGAATGACTTCCTTTTTTCCTTAAACTCCAATAATGTTGCACTTATGTGTACAGTATAAGCCTGTAAAATGAGTCTGTATTAGCAGCGCAACGCAAAATTTAATAGCTGCTGTTTTCCATAATGTGATTGTAGAACATGCAATATGGCAGATTATTATTATTATTAATATTAAACTGTATTTATATTGAGCCAACTTATTACGCAGAACTGTACATTAAATAGAGGTTGCAAATGACAGACAGATACAAATAATGACATAGGAAAATGAAAAAGCCCCCCCAAAGGAGCTTACAACTAATCTTACAAAGATTTAACTCTTTGTTTAAAGTGGAACATATGATTATGTCCGACTGGTTTGTTCTGCTCCTCTGCATTTTTGCAGCTTAAATCTTCCAGAGGTGGATTTGCTTTAAAACACTGTACTTTATCCCTTCCAACTTCCACTTTGAGAAGAATAGGAGGGCTCACATATAAATCACTTCAATTAAAAAGCTGCAATTTGGGTGACCTTAAAAAAAACACAGGTTCACTTTAAATACTCATTTAAAGATTGTCATTACTATGAATATTCATGAACAAACATCTTTAATTCTTAATTTTTCTTCTGGAATAGCTGTGAATTCTTACAGTGATGATGCAGCAAACCATGGCACACTAGAGCCAAAATACAGTTTATATTTTTATCTATCAGGTCAAATGCAGCAGTTTACAATGTGTCAAGCCATCATATGTTGTAAAAGCCTTGGTTAAAATACCAAATCACCCACAAACCTGAAGATGACTCATGTTAGTGTACAGAAATCTAAGTTATAGTTTTATATGTTACCAACATTAGTTCTGAACTTTGGCCACTTTCACTGAGAAGTCAGATCAAAACAATGAACAAAGGTTTAGGAAATTCTATTGAAGCAGAATATGGACTAGCTAATAATTAACATTTTATATTGTATTGTCATTGTAATGATATAAACAATATATTAATAATAATATTATATACAAAAACATCAACATATTGGGTATAGAAGATCAGAAGAACACAAATGTTTATCTCCTAAAATTATATTTAGACGTATTTTCTGTTATGCTTATAGAGAAAGCAAGATTTGCCATTTGTTAATAATTAGTGTGCATAATGATAGCCACAAAACAATGAACAATCACTCAATCACAAAATCAATAGTTTGAAACTGTCTGTACCTTGAAATGACAATTTGACACAATAAAAAAAAAAAATTGGTCAAATTAAATAAAGTAGGTTTTAATCAGTTTAGGTCCCCCCCCCTTCTTTTTGTATATGGATCCCATGGTCATACCATCAAACACTTCTACATACAGCCTGTTTTCATATTGTTTCCACACCTATCCTGAACAACCTGGATTCTCTCATACCCTCCATACTCCTCTCCATACTGGCTGCCATTATATTCTCTGCTCCCCTCTCCAGCACATTCTGAATGTTGTCATACTCTCCACATTACTTTGCTGCATATTCATTTCACTGTCATACTCTTTGGTTTCTTAGACTGGATAAACTGATCGCCATAATACCCTGTGATATCCTGTACCTGTAAATATCGTCTCCTCCCAAACCCTTTATGTTTGCATCCTGGATGCTGTCATATCTTTCCTTTTCTGCACTTCTACCCCATATATCACCCAGGCACAATTATGCACATACTGCCAAAAATTATACCCCATGTCACTGTGCTCCTGCAAATAATGTATTATACTCATCACACTTCTCTTCTGCACATACTACCTATGTTTATACAATCTGTGCTCCTCACTTGCACATCTTGACCCCTTGCAAACCTTCCTATGCTCCTGAACTCCTGCACATCCACACTCTGCTCCTCAACACACTGCCTCTTCTCACATTCTCCTCACTCCTTCCCTGCACATACTGCCCCCTCTCACACCCTTTATACTTCACTCATGTGCACATAGTCCCCTCTCACACCTTCTCTCCTGCAATCACTACCCTCTCTCACACTCTTCATACTCCATTTATAGACTATCACCTACTCTGCACCATGACTCTGCACTGCTCTGCTACATGTTCTAGATGCTTACAGTCCTTACCAAGACATGTGCTTTACTAATTAATGGCGTCAAATGCTAATATTAATTGCACCCAAGTCCCCACCCCCATATTTGTTTTTTTCCTGCAGCAATATGTATCCAATCTTGACATTTCAGGCACATAATTCTGGCAAGCGTTAATTCCCTTAAAACTTGGACTCCCATGGACTAAAAATATTACTTCCAACAACTTTACAAATTTAGATAACAATAGCAGATTGGCTTCTGACTCTAATACATCATGTTCACCTCAATGTTTGATTTACTTGTATATACACTGTAATTTTGCAGTGTTCGAAAATGGCACATATAAAATAGAATGCTCCTTATATCAGATACAAAAGTTTTCTTTCTCACAATATTGGGTTTCTTCTCAGGGTAGATTATAAAATGCAAACCTGAATTACTTCACTCAGTTCTATGAGGTCAATTTTTAAAGCAAACTTTGCAACCTCACCCACCTTGACAACTCATCATTTCCCCTTTCTGACTACAACCTAATCACTTTCAACCTATCAAACTCTTGCCCCCCTTCGCCACATCCCAGACCTGGCCAATGGCAGAGAGATATCCGTAACCTTGATCACAACCTTTTCTCAAACTGCCTTACGCCCCTCACCCCCACTCTCTCCAAAATCACTTCCCCAGATGAAGCTGCCACCCAGTTCAACAACACTCTTTCCTTGGCTATGGATAAAGTTGCTCCTGCCACCTTCTGCTACCCCTACCCTGCCAACTTTTCCTGCTCCTTCTCCTTGATCTTTCCTCTGCATTTCACACTGTTGATCACCCCCTTCTAATACAAATCATGCACTCCATTGGTATCAGTGACACTGCTCTCACTTGGTTTGCTTCCTATCTGACCGCTCCTTTCAAAATTTCTTTCAATGGTAATTCCTCCTCACCCACTCTCCTCCCTGTTGGTGTTCCCCAAGGGTCAGTCCTTGGACCGGTTCTCTTTTCTCTGTACACCTCCTCTCTCGGTAGTCTCATATCCTCCTTTGGCTTACAGTACCATCTGTATGCTGATGCAACGCAAATCTATCTGTCCACCCCTGACCTGTCTCCCTCAGTCCTGGATAAGGTCTCATGCTGCCTGTCGGCCATCTCATCATGGATGTCTGACTGATTCCTGAAACTCAACCTGGATAAAACAGAACTCATCATCATCTCCCCTTAAAATTCTAAATCTCCCTCTGACTTTTTGCTAACGGTTAACAACACAGTTGTGGGGCCCTCCCCTCAGGCACGCTGTTTTGGCATCACCTTCGATTCTGCCCTCTCATTTCCCCCCCCCATATTCAGAACATTTCCAGGTCCTGTCACTTTCACCTGCGCAACATCTCCAAAATCTGCCCCTACATGTCTCTAGAGACCACCAAACTCCTTGTACATGCTCTTATGTCTCATCTGGACTACTGTAATCTCCTTCTCTCTGGTATTCCACTAACCGGACTCGCTGCTCTACAATCTATCATGAACGCTGCAGCCGGACTCATCCATCCTTCCCACCGCTCCTTTTCTGCTGCATCTCTTTGAAGTTCCCTTTATTGGCTTCCATTTCACCTTAGAATCAAATTCAAGCTCCTGTGCTTTGCCTTCAAATCCCTACACAGCTCTTGTCCAACCTACCTTTCTGACCTGGTAGAAAAATACTCCCCTACCCACTCTCTTCACTCCTCCAATGACCTACTAATGACTTCCTCACTCATAACCTCATCACACGCATGGCTCCAAGACTTTTCTAGAGCTTCCTCTACTCTCTGGAATGATCTTACTTGTCCTATTCAGCTTGCTCATACCTTGTGCTCATTTAAAAGAGCACTCAAAACACACCTTCTTCTGTCTAATAAAACCCATCTCCCCATATTTCCCCTCCTTATGTGTGAAACTTCCCCCACCTCCTAGATTTTAAGTTCCTCGGGGCAGGGTCCTCTTCTCCTCCTGTATCAATGTCTGTAACTGTCTGTCATTTGCTACCCCTATTTAATGTACAGCACTGCGTAATATGTTGGCGCTATATAAATCCTGTTTATTATTATTAATAATATTAATAATAATAAAGGAGTGAATCTGACATGCATTGAAACATTCCCAGTTGGAGAATTAATTACTGCATTGAAACACATGGACCTGAGATATCCCGGAGATATCTCCACCGGGGAATGTTTCAGTAAATGTCAGATTACCTACTTTATAAATAGACCCAATTGTGATGAAAATTAAGTTATTGTAACATACTGTTACATATGATATGACCAAAACCACCCCACCAAAAAAAAAAAAAATAGACAATAAATATGTTAACTTCCAAAATGTGATATTATTCTAAAAAATATGCCTAAACTAGCTCTGAGTCACTGCTGTTGCCATGATGAACTGTATGGACGTCTAACGTTATGTACAAAGCACTTTGGATATGTCTATACTCTGTTTACATTTATCTCAATTCCAACAGGGCAAAACCTAAACTGCAAGTGCAAGTGAACCTCTACTCCAAGCCTGTGTGAAAGTTCTGTGATGTGTATAGGAAACATGCTTTACCAGAGGGTTTGGCAGAGCAGGAAACCACTGACTTCTATTAAAGGTGTTGTGTCTACTTTTATCTCATTACACATGTGGAAAAAGATTAAAGTATTCATAGACAACGTGAGGTAAATATTTTGTAATCTGATTCATTTTGTTTGGATAAGGAGATGATTGGGTACATAGCGTATTACACACTGTCCAACGTGTGCTGACACCCTCTAGCCAATCATAGCTGGAAAAGATTTTTTGGTAATTGAAGATGTATACAACTATCTAAGAATATTGTTCAGTGAAACAGACCAGCCATTTACAGAACCACAAGCCGTTATTGCTTCTTGTGTGATGTACCTGATAAACTAAGGTGGTAAAAGCTTGGGTAACACTATTCCACTTTCCTCTTAGAAGACTCACATGGGAACAACAAAACAAATAAACAAAAATAAAAAAAAACTTCTACATAAACTTTTCAAGCAGTAGCAAAGCTTTAAACAAGTCATCACTGACCAGAAAGACTGTTCAGACACCAGTGAAATCAGCATACAATTATTAGATACAGTTCTACATTCTCATGTGTGTGGACATGTATAAACTGGTATAAATATGTAGGCCTGATTTTGGGGGAGTTCTTATGTCCGCCAAAATGCATTGGCTATGTTTGTTACCACTGGATAATAAACTGTGGACACAAAGTGGTTTGGCACTCGTTTCCAAATCTCTTTGTTGGAGTCTAGCCTGGGACCTTAATTAGGGTAGATAAGGGATCTCCTCAAAGCAATTGGGCTGTTAAGATTGCATTAAAATTACAACTAATGTTGAGTGCCTCTTGCATTTTTGTTTGTGCACTAGTAGGCTGGCAGGCTTCCAAGTTGGTCTGATATCTACTAATATGTACTAATTTACCATCCAGTTTGTATACATTGTTAGGGTTTTACCAAAATAACCAGATTTAGCAGAGAAAAAAAACAGATTTAGCAGAGAAAAATTCCCAAATAAAGTGAAAAGTTTATAGGTTGACTTTAAGTTGTAAGCTCTTGTTAGCTGTGTTTGTTCTCCTTTTTTCTTTTTCTCTAAAGAAAAACAGTGCTACACCTCTTGTATATTTGATTAACTCTGCAGCAGCTTTCCCTGATATAAATAAACATGTACTCACATAGTATTTAAATAGAAACAAATGCATAAGACATGTACATACCTGCTTAGAACAAACTGATGTTTGTTTTCTAGCAAGACAAAGTTAACATTAGCCTCTGTTATTAAAAGCCTAACCCTCTTTTGATAATTATTAAATACAGACTGGTACAATTGGAAAAGAGTGATGCATTTCTTTTGGCATCTGGTCAACAAAGAGAACTGGAGAAGAAATCACATGGCTTAGTTTGACTGATTCTGTAAGTCTCAATAAAAGTTTAGAGTAAAGTTAGAGAGTGACTAACCATGAGATTGTATAATCCATGCATGTGATGGAA
This sequence comes from Pyxicephalus adspersus, assembly GCF_032062135.1. Taxonomy (NCBI): domain Eukaryota; kingdom Metazoa; phylum Chordata; class Amphibia; order Anura; family Pyxicephalidae; genus Pyxicephalus; species Pyxicephalus adspersus. The sequence goes on along the minus strand of NC_092859.1, from coordinate 83,562,959 downwards.
TATAATCATTTTTTTAAGGAGACTGGGGCATAAACATGCACACGTGTAATACCAAAAATGTGATGACTACAGACTCCAATCTCTGGGAAACAAGTGTGAGGGGCAAAAGGTGTCTCCTAATTTTTTTCTTGAGTAGCTTTAGCCTTTAAATGCATGTCCGATTTCCCTATGTCTTGTATTCTTCTCTTCTTAATAACAGAGGCCAATGTGTACTTTCTTATGCTAGAAAACAACTGATTGTACAGAAAGAATCCAAGCAATTTTCATTTGTTCTCTGTTAAAATACAGAACTTTACTTATTCCTTTCCCTCTCTGCTTACACTGATTTAATTCCCAGCAAACCATTGCTGCTGCCTTCACTCACAATAAATTTACTGTCACTAAGAGCAGACTCTTGAAGGATGCAGTTCTGTAACAAGCTCATGCTAATGCTGGCTCCAAAAACTGCTTATGTAGTTGTTTCATTGCCTTTGTTCTATTCAATTACAATATTAAAATAGAATCACAAAGTCACAACCTAGGCCTTTTATTAAAGTTCACCAGCACCACTGCTGTCCTGTGGGAGGAAGTGGGATTTATATGCAATCCTATGCCTGGAAGTATCATTTATATCACAGTGAAGCAAACAAAGGTGTATATCAATATATATTTTACCAAAAGTGCAGATTTAAGGTAAGCTGCAGCACAGCTTGAAGGAATATATTCTAAATGTTAGTTCAAATAGCAACATTTCAGCCCCCACTCTCTTTTGGAACCTTTTTTATGCAGAGGGAGAAGACTGGGATGCATGAATGGAATGTTGTATAGAATTTTCCAAAATAAGGAACTCATCGAGCCCAACAAATATGGGAGATCTATAGGACATGGCGCTTCATTTGCCTCTGTATTGTCTGCAACATGTTGGGTCTGCATCCTGCTCCCCCATTAAATTAGCAATCCCTGCTAAATGGGTGTACAATCAATTGTTTTAGAAACATGGCTTTAGAAAGATGCGTGCTGTGATAAAAGAAGAACCTAGGAGTCTGTGCCATGAAGATAAGGTAGGAACTCCCAAATCTGTTCCATTATTCTGCCCTCTTGCTAAACAAAAAAAGGTGCCTGTTTACATGCTTGGTGAATCAGGTGGGATTTGGCATGTGCTTTTGAAAGCATTAATAAAGTTTTTAAGAGACACATATGAAGATATCAACCTACTACACTGGGCAAATGTTAGTGGTGTGAATTGCAATGATTGTATATCTGCAACAAAAAATATCCTTGCACTATGTATATCAAGGTTTTCTGTAACAGAAAATACAGTCAACATATGAAAAGTTTCAATTGCATGATCGGCAGTGTTTTCTACATGCCAGTCTGCAGGTAGAATAAACAGTATATTGTAACTTTCCTATAAATGTTTAGAAGATCTGCATGGAATCAATAAATTAAAACTTAAACAATGGTTTACTTCTCTCCCTTACCGTGACTGGTGGAACTCCTTTGTCTGCAAGACAAGAAAAACACAAACTGGTTATTTTCTTGTCATCCTTTAGATATCCTAATTCTGTACATAGAATGGGATATTGATTATACACTTTCGTGAGACATTTAGCTTTTTTACCACCAATACCAAGTATGCACATCAGAAATAGGTGAGAAAGGCAGCCAGAAAGTAACAAGTTTACTTGAACTGTACATGTATATCAGTAAAAATAATGACTGAAGGGGCAAACCTAAGCACTAGAATTTTATTGTCCAAGATAAAAATTCATGATTGTTCCAGGGGATATTCTAGCATCTGTGAAGCTGTCCTAGGATGTCATTTACTAACTGATTCACTATGAACCTACATGATTGCCAGAATTTCTGAATGAGGAGGACACAGCAGAGCACCACACACTCCCATCACCTCTCCATACTATCACTGGAACCCAATGCTACTTATTAACAAGTGTTTCCAGTGCTTTTGTTTGTACAGAACTTTACTGACCATCCAAATTATTTGAAGCTGGATGGGCATCATATTTTTCCTGCCCTAAAACCAAGCCTCTGTTTTTTTGTTTTTTTTTGCAAAGCACACTGATAAGAAAACAGATGTGTATGGGTGTTACTACAACAATAGTTGTATTATATGCCACATGCCACAACGGCCACATAAAATGCTTTGATTTGTCATTCAATATCAGTCAACACATTTAACTCAGACATATAATAGTTTATAATATGTATAGCTTTCAGAACTGGTAGAATTTCAACAGAAGTTTCCTGAGTAACATAAGAGTTGTCTGTTTTAATGCCAGCGTGACTTTGTTTAACAATAAACCTGGTAGGAGATGAATTAAGCGCCAGGAATTACTAGATTAGGGGACCTCCACTGTATAACCACAAGCTGACTCATTAAATGCACAAGACAGTTAATGAGAAAATGATACAGTGCCAGCATTTCCAAGCGTTGGTTGCTAGGAATACTGACAGTTGGATATGTGATTTCATTCTTCTGCTAGCCAGCAAACATGACCTAGTTCAACAAGGACACAATGTTCTGCTCCTTATTTCCCATTCATTTCCCAGACGTAATTAAGACAGGCTGAATGTAATAAAGGATATTTGTTAGGACCCTCTGTGACACCGTAGGATGCTGTATCTAAGCAAAGTTCCAGTAAGCACACATAGTTGAAATTCTGACTTCACCTGCCCCCACATAAAGCTAATGTATCTCTACAAGAACTCCAGGCAGCTATGAAAAACTATTTAGGCCAGTTATGAATTTTTTTAAATAGGCACTTTCACTACTTGGTACTCAATCTAAAAGCAGGCAGGGAATATGTATGAAGGGTAATTACATAGAAACCCTGTCTGCTGCAGTAATGCTGATCAGCAGAAGTATTTGTATCATAATTTAACAGCAATCGATGCTTCTGTTTGTGCAGGTAAGTAGTTAGTAGTAGCAGGTTAATTCGTTTGAGAATCAGATAGTGAAAGGGTCTTTAACAACTATTATAAGTACAACCCCCGGTATACCCATATAGAGCTTCACTTACACCAAAAGAGGGAGAGTCAGCCCACCTAGCCACCTTGCCATATGCTCCCAGTCTTAAACTATGTACATGTCAGATGATTCTCGTCCAACAATCGCTTCAGGGCTGATTTTGGATAAGAATCTGGTGTGTGTACAGCGCTTATCCGACGTTGTTCATAGATCCATCCTGGCGGATGCATGAACAACAAAAGAGGGAGCAAAGCCGGGTGCTGCTCCACTGCTCTCCCCCCCTCTCCATAGAGCAGAACGACACTGTACGTACAGCGCTCGTTGAGTCTATTGTCATTGGAAAGGATTGTGAAAGAATTATTAAACATGTGTACGTAGCCTTACTTTGTGAACATACTTAGGGCAGAAAACACTGGAATAACCTCGTGTGTGTGCTTTTTTTTGCTACTCTCAATGCCCAATAAGCGGACCACAGTTAGTTTTAAGCCTCATACAGACGTTTGATGGGTGTCAGATGATTGTTGTTGGAAACAATCTTTTATGATTATTTCCAGAGACAGTTGAACAAACGAGCGATGTACACACAGCACTGTTCCTTCCTATGGACGGGGGGGGAGGGGGGCGGATGGCGTGAACAGCTCTCGTTCTTAACCAGTTATTTATCAATCCACTGTGGCAGATTCATGTATGTTGTCGCTGGACCACCGAGCACAGGTCAAATTAGCGGGACCAATCAGTACTTACGAATCCAAATCTACTCTGTGTTGACATTCATTCCTAAAAGTATTAGAATACCTAGTGAACCATAAGCAACCTTTGAGTATTTTCACTGTAACATTTCCAATATTGAAATATACAATTTAAAATACCAATGCAATCCACAAATGACTGTCTCTATACATCATGTAGTTTTTTGTCAAAACAGATTTTGTTTGTAGAATATTTGCAGACTAGTCGACTGAAACTAATCCCTTTAGAAAAAGACATCTTCAGCATGGCTTACCTGCATACATATGCGTGGCACTTCAGTATCCTTTTTTGATTCAGATTCAGATGTTCCATTGTAGTTTTGAACTGGTGACTTTTCATCGTCTGTATAATTGGTGTGGAGACCAGGTTTTCCCAAATGATCACTGGCATGGTTTGAGTCTTGAGATACACAAGAGCTATTGTCCTGAGAAGAGGATAACGCCAGTGTACTTTTACAGCCAGATGCACTTTTCTCTAAGTCCTCCAATGAACTTCCCAAGACAGATTCTTCTTTGTGAGCTGGAAACTTGGAAGCATCAAAATAGTCCTGTAAAGACATAAAGTTCCCAGCTGTGCTCTTCCTCAGCCTCCTCAGAGTGGGTGAGGTAGATATCCTCGCAGGTGCTTGTCTGTCAAATTGGAATGGTGTGCTGAAGCTTACATCAGCCTCTATTAAAGGTGTCGTCAGAATAAGTGGAGGAATGTGATGTGCCTTCTTATACTTGTTTTCAATGGGGGCTTTGTGGTCTTCTAAAATGATTTGGGCATCCTTCAAAGTAGCTTCATTTTTTTCATTCATTTCATCCATTGTAACATTTGAATTATTAGGTGTGCAGAGGCTGAGGTTAAATACTTCATTGTTCTCTTCTATGGAATATTCTGAAATTGAAATAAACTCCTCATTATCCATGGCTGGGGAAAACACTGTAACTGGTTTCAGCATCTTTCAGGCATACATCTTGTTCCTAAAGGTAGGAGCACAAAAGGAATATGTTATATACTGCAAAGAACAAGGAAAATGACTATACTAACTGCTCACACCACAGGCAGTCCTCATGGGAACATTAAATCATTATCCTATTTCTATATTACTCACTGATGATACACATTAACACAATGTATATTCCTGAAAATATCACGGTTTGATGTTTTAGTAACGTGACGTTAACAGTTAAAACAATAATTAAGTTATGTTCTTAAAGTGGAATCTCATTACATAAAAACAACAGATGTTTCCACACAGACAAATGTATTTTTCTGATGACTATGATTTATAGCTTGAATACACTGCAGCACTGTATTTTTGTACACAGTAATAGTTGCTTTTCATCAGAGGTGACACTGCCTTTCCTTTTTCCATCTGCTATGAAGACTTGGTGGATGATTTATGACCGCAAGCATGCCATCATAGCAAATTAAAGTCTTACAGGAGCTTCCTTCTTCTCTACTAAATGTATTAATCACGGGCACCTTTCATGGCATATGTGATATCATTATTCACTAATGGAAATAATACTTTTACTGTCTACAGAGGAGTCTAAAAGAGAACCATCCACATGATTTGTGTTTTATAATATTCAAGCACTTGCTACTATGCACTATAACATTCAATAAATAAATAAACAAGTAAAGATAAATCCATGAAATTGTCATAGCCGGTTTACTTTTACGCTAAAACCTTTAACCTTGAAGTCCTCCCAGTACCATGCATAGCATTTGCATGTTAGTTCATATACAAGAATTATATTTTTAATCAATAGTTATTTTGTTGGCTAGGGTAAAGGTAAAGCTACTTACTGCAAAAAGAAGCTAAACATACTGACTGCTGGCAAAAAGAGTGTATAACACTCCAATCCACTGGGTCATTTATAGTATAGGGTCAGTTTTTTAAAAATTTTATTTTATTTTTTATTTATTTATGATATTTTAGCTACAGATGTTCTTTCTATACGTGATCCTGGTAGGCACCCCCATTGAAATGATAAGGTGTCCCAAACCTTCCAAAAACAATCCAAGGTATATGTTATCCTGGCAGACATCAACAGACACTGCAAGAAATTGCTGGTTGAGGCCATTCCATCAATTACATTTTACTGAATCAAAGAGGAAATATTCGGAGAGGTAGGAAAATGTTAATTTGTTTTCAGTTTGGATGTAACATGTAAGGCATCATCAAACAATTTCCTATGCAATCATTTTAAAGCATGAAAAAAAATGACTAAACACTGATCAAATTAAATGACAGATCAAACAAAACAGAAAAACAAGCGTATGTCACCATTTAAGAAAAAATGTTTCCAAACAGGATTAAAATTCTAATTAAATAGAGCTACAATTAAAAAGAGATGTCAATTGGATGCATGTGGCCAGCACAACAGTAATGTTTTTGTTGTCCTCTAATTTTTTTTTGCTAAGCCTAATATTATTTTCTAGAATGATAAAATAAAACTTTAATATAAGAAATAAATGCAATGTGCACTTTTACTGGACTCATGAGGTTATATCTATGTAATGATTATGATTCCTTTTTCCTGACCCACCTTGACCCCTACATTTTCTCTCTTTATTTCCCCTCCTCATCTAAAGGCCTCAATACTGCTGCTCAATTGTGATATAATCAGCTCCAGGAGACTCAGAGCGGTCCAATAAATGCCACTCTATAATGTTTTAACTTTTCTCTTTCCCAGCTGCTAAATAAAATTTAGGATGGAGTTGAAGGAACAGGTAAAGGAGCTGGGCCAGCACACAGTGTAGACACTACCAGTGGAGAGGGTAAGGAAGAAGGGGGCTATGCTAGGAAATGGACTTATTTTCAAACTATATTACTTTTTAGCAAATTTAAAGGGGAATGCAAGTGAATAAAATTAATTCATGGGAAAGGAACACTATCCTTTAAGTAAGTTTCAATACTTTTCCAAGTAAAGCAGCTCCTTGTATGAATTTTACCTGTGCTGTTTAGCTTTTGATTTACAACTATTATTATTTTTTAGAAATGAATGGACAAAGTGAGAAAATGTCAGCTATGATGCAAACCAAATCTTCCAACATTCTATGTCTCAGGTATTTTTGGTTTATGTGAAAAGTTTGCTGCCTACTTGCTTTGTAAGTGCTTTTCACAAGGCTCAGTGAGCAGATTTACTGGGTTATTACCAGTAGATTAAACATCTCCCTTTTCCTGTTTTAACGCATTTGTTGTGACATTTCTCAAGCCTGACACCCACATTTCTCAGACATGCCCTGTACAGAAATGTGGAAGAATTAGTGTTCATTCGTGACACAGCGCTGTGAAATATGTGCTAGGTAACCCTGAGCAGAAACATGTGAATACACATGCTTAGCAAGAGGGAAAAATAAATACTTTAAATAACACTCAGGTCAAAGTCACAGCCCTTAACACCATCTTTAAGCAATCATTTTTAAAAACTAACTAGTAATTACAACAGGTATGTGCTAAAGCCGATTTTGACATTGGAAAGAATATTTCAATTACTGCAGTAAAAAGCAGTGAAAGTAGGAAAATTAAATTAAAGTCCATGCAGGTAAAGCAACAGCCAGACAATTCACATGCCTCTACCCCACCCATGTATTGATCTGTGTAGAGAGTGAGAACAATCTCATCCAGCAATAATTACTAGCTGTCAGAACACAGAATGGCTTCCCTAGAAAAATCATTTAAGAGTCTGAGTGACAAGAAGCCTTTCAGTCTTTAACTGTCCATCAATAAGCCATTCTGGTAAAGAAATAATAATCATTGTTTCCAGCCAACACAGTAAATAAATAAAGTTTTGCTTCCCATATGGGTTGTAGAACCTGTTTAAAGGCCCCAACACACAGGTGTCAAAAAAAGGATAATTGTTCCTAACAACCACATTAATCCTGCAAACTTTATGTTAAAAAGGAAAGGTTCCGGGATTTTGTCCTGGCCTGATATGCATCCACTATAACAATATACCCAGACTTTCCTTTACATTATACCATACATGGCAAAACAACCCTCAACTCAAAAATATACACAAATTACATAAAAACCATGCAAATACCATACAATACCATACAAATATACAGATACCATAAAATAAAAAAAAAACAAAATACAAAATATACAGATGACATTCATGTATGCTAATCAAAATATTTTTTTTTACAAGGTGCAGGTTGCCTCCTGCTGTCTTCTATTTTTCCTGCTTACTACTAATATTAATATTATTATCAAACAGTATAAATATCGTGCAAACATATTGCGCAGTGCTGTACATTAAATAGAGGTTGCAAATGACAGACAAATACAAACAGTGACACAGAAAGAGGAGTGGACACTGAAACACATTCTCTATCTATATTCCAGATTTTAGTTCACAACCAACCCTTTTGGATGTGATAGCCATGGTAGTGGTAAGGGGAAATTTACACATCAAGCTTAAATACAGTAAATAAAAAAATGGAATCTGTGTTTTGCTATATTTGTTGAAAATTGCATTAACATACCTGTTGACTCTGCCAGAAATCTGATGTGCCTGTAAAGTCCTGTGCTGCACTAAGTCCTTGATATAACTGCTCACCTTAAGTTATGGAGATAAAAAGGTGTTCTGTAGTTCAGTACATAGTAGGACAACGCTGCTCCCTCATAGATAGTGCACACATTGACACAATAAAACAGCCAAGATCACCAGCAAAACACAGCCCGAAAAAATGTGCACAGCTACTGCAACCAAGGCTGGTGAACTGCAATATATTACATGTTTGTTCTTGGATTTAGATACCATTTAGGATATCAAAGCAAAAAAAAAAAAAAAGGTCAAAGCAGGTAACCTGAGATCAAAGTAAAATGTATCAGCATTGTGTCTTTTTCCATTGAAAGAAGCGCTTGTTTCACTGTTGGCCTCCTAAATGATCTCATGCAAAGTAAAAATTGCATTATGCAAAATTAAAGATAAAGAACTCTTTTAGGGATGGGAATTGATATTGTTTTTGTTCCCATGTGATGCTGACTTTCATAATACTAATTTGGGAAAACAAAAAAGTGCTCAAGGCTCTTCCCTAAATCCTATGTAACTGGTTATCTAAATTGGAATCACAATGACATAATTATTCCTGGTATTATTTTGTGACATTCTCACAACATGTTTCTAAGTCTGCCTCTTGGATAATGTCCTAATGAATCATTAAGTGTCTATTTACCATAAAGCCTGTATTTTAACCTATGCCCAGTCTTCTGTAATCCGTACTTGTCTTACCAGTGTCTGTTTGCCTTCTAGCATGTATTCCCCTTCAGACATGTATTTCTGTCTGTCTGGTAAGATAACATCACAGCCTGTACTTTGTAATACACAACATGACTCACAGAACATATATCTTCCAGACAATGAATGGGAATGAATCCTACATCCTTGTGAAATTTAGATGCCATCTTAATAAAAGGTCATTAAACCTAAAACAAAAGTTGTTTTATATAAACTAAGTATTACATTTAAACCCTGCTGACATCTATTAGCTGACAGGAGCACAGGGAAGGAATGCAAGTTCCAGACACAACAAACTGTATAATATAACTAAACAACCTAAAAATGGAAGTGAACTCAAAAAGTAAAGATTTGCTGTATTTCTGGGAACACCTAGCAATGCTAAATGTAAAATCTGACTGCAGCTCCCAGTGGAATTGAAATCAAATTTTATGATATGTTTACTGTGCTGTTAACTTTTCTCCTTGCTGGAGGCTCTGACATGTTTGAAAAGCAAAGCCTTGGCTCTACCAAGGTGGCCACCTCCACCAAGAAACACAGTGCAGAACAAGACAATATCATTAAAGTGGAACTAAACCCTAAAAATAGAAAACTGTAACCAAGAAGGTCCTTTATTTGCAGAGATACAGACAATGTCACTTCTGCAATAAAATAACCTGACCCGCCTGATTGCAATTATTCATTTACACTCATCCATACTTACAGTTGCAGAAGCCCCAAACTCACCCATTCTAATTCTGGATTCCAGTTTATCAGGCATCTTGATTGGCCAGGCTGGAATGACATGCCTGTTAGCAGTTTTTATTTTGAAAATATAATTCTGCTTTAGGTAATGAAGGTCAGCTGCAGGAACACCTAAAGCAGTACTTAGAACTAGTCCTTTCCCGTCTTTTGCTCACAGCTTTGTAAGGATGTGGAACTATTTTTTATAAATGAAGTTAAAGGATAAAATTTAAAGCTGGACTTTAGATTTGCAGATAATTATATAGAGCTCAAATACATATATAGGAAAAATGCCTGCCAAATGATCTGTAATTTTCAACTAGATTTACCGGATCCAGACTTCCCTGCTAGGCAGCCAAAGGATTCCCTGAAGCCTCTCTGAAGACTATGCTGCAAAACAATACAGCTTAGTCTTCTATACAACACTAATCCACTAAAAACTGCACAAATTAGTGAAGATTTGCACAGACTCCAGATTTTTCACCCGAGATAATCATTTATTATTTTTGTCATTTTTTCCTAGACAACAAATGTGGAAGTCAGAGGGTAGACTCCTACAGAAACGGGAGAATTAGGGAAAATGTAAAAACTATGATTTTGTCAGCGGGATGGAGGGTAAAATTTCATTTTTTAGGTCTAAAATAATGCGAAAGAATAAAAAAAAAGCAGGAAAGACAACCAACAATCCCAGAAGTTTGTAATGGCAGCCTCCACGTTTCTTAATTAAACAAATAATAGCACAAGAGCCATTCTTCCATTTAATTTTGGTTTATAGAGCAGTATTTTCCTATTTCTTCAGGAAAACAATGAGAGCATCATCTGACCTCCTGATGCAAGCTTGCACATACTTAATACTATACTTATTATCCTAATAAAAACAAAATTCATCACTGGTGCTATTGTCACTCCAAAACACAGATGTACACCACATACTTTTTGTAATTTTGGGAAAGTGAGAAGAACATTGGTGATCAGCTTACAGGGTACAGGGGACCCTAATCAAGTTTGGATCTACAGATAATATTGAGTGTATGTAATACAAAATAGTCAGAGTTTGCCACACAAAGGAGGTTATCAAAGTCTGTCAACAAGCTTGTTTTGGCTGGAAAATGGAGACATGGAGAGAGGAACAATAAAAGACTGGGAAAATATCAAGTAACACTGCTATTAAAGCACCTTTACAAACCAAAGCTCCCACTTCTAATTGCTAGGTCCAATGGCTGAACAATAAATACCAAAGTGCCTTTCATTGGCCGTCAATAGTTGGGCACCAGTGAGATTTCAAACCACCAACAGATTTTTATCACTGTCTGGGGCCATGTTGGAGAATTGCTGCCTTGCATCGTGTTCTAGTTTCCACTATCCGCCGGAAAGAAAATGAGGGGAATCTCGCTACTGAAAATGACTATAATGAAGCAAATGTACAGGTAGCAGTGTTCATGACACAGATTTTATTATTATTTATTACTAATACAACGTTTTATAAGGTGACATTATTTGTTCTGAATAAATACCAAACTAAATATGTATCTCAATAGAATGATGCGTTTTAATGTGACAACACAGTAATATTAACCAGATTATGAATATTTACACTATCATTCATAAAAAATACATTTTGTGCAAAAAAAAAAGGACTGTTAGGATAGCTGTAGAAATAAAAGGTTTCTAAGTAGTTATACAGAGCCATAAGAAAGACATGGTTACCATCCAAACAACACCCAGCTTAATCTTTTTTTCTTTACAGCTAGGAGAGGCCTATTACAGGCTATTGAAAAACATTTATTTACAGATTTTACAAGGGCAATGAAACTATTATCCACATGACTAATGACATGTCATTCATAGTTCATTTTTGTTATGTGTAGCTGATGTCTAACACAAAAAAAGAATATTAAATAAAAGTTTGTTTATATCCTGGATACTGTAATAATATGATATTTATTTGGATTGTTGGCAACTAGGCAAAGTTCACCACACATAGTCTATAATAGGTGGCAATTCTAAAGGGACCAAGCGTTACCAAGTTGTAAAACTAGTCAATTGGGTCTTAACCAGTTCATTTAGATGCGTTACCAGTGCTCACTTTGGAGAACCATTGGCTTGTTTTGAGATTTAAAATCATACCTGGTATTTTTGCTCATACAAACTATGATACAGTCAGACTTATCCATCCTTCCCACCACCCCTCTTCTGCTGCCTTTTTGTAGTTCTTTTCACCTTCGACTTAAGCTTCCATTTCACCAAATTCAAGCTACTGTGCTTTGCCTTCAAATCGCTCCAGTGCTTGTCCCACTTACCTTTCTGACCTGATAGATAAATACACCCCTAATCGCTCTTTTCGCTCCTCGGATGACCTACTACTGACTTCCTCACCCATAACCTCATCACACGCACGGCTCCAGAATTTTTCTAGGCAACCCTCTGGAATGGTCTTACCCATCCTTTTTGGCTTGCTCTTACATTCTGCACATTTATAAATGAACTAAAAAACCATCTTTTCAAACTTGCCTACCCCTCTTCTTCTGTCTTTTAAAACCCTCTCTACTCCCCCACCAATCCTTATCCCCCTCCTATTGTGTGCTGCTTACTCCACCTCTTAGATTGTACAGGGTCCTCTCCTCCTCCCTGGTCACTGTCTGTATCTGTCATTTGCAACTCCTATTTAATGTACATCGCTGAGCATTATGCAGGCCTGGGGTGCCCAACAGGTGGATCTACTACTGGTAGATCCCAAAGACAACACGAGTAGATCTCCGAGCCCTGCCTTTCAAAATAAACTCTACCGCGCACAGGAGTCAAGTCCAGGTTTTTATTGTTGGTAGATCATTTTTACTTGTTGTCACATTGCCCAAAGCATTAGTAAGAAGCACTTTGGTATTGGTTTCCACTTTCATTAATAACTGGATAGGAATACTACAGTGAAAATACAATCAAACGTCACACAACTCATGTTAACAACTAACTAAACTAATTCATGTTGTTTTATAAGGTACATGAGTATACAATATAGCACAATCTCCCTGTACCCCTCCAGAGTACAGCACTGCACACACCATAATGCACAGAAACAATTTTAGTTGCCAGTATACAACATTAGTATTTTTGTATAATACAGTATTATATCATTTGTATATTTTAAGATTAGATTAGGGTGAATCTCCCTAGTAAAGACACAAACCACAATAAAACTATCTAAAAGTATCTAACTCGTCCCTTCTCTATCCAGAACTAGAAAAAAAAACTTGCCTTTACATACAATTTAAAAAAGGCATATCAAATTTTTTTTTATCTGGGGCCAGAATACATATTTTTCCAAAACCTGGCAAAAAAACATAATTTCATGTAAAACTGAATTGTTCTCATACCTGCATCTGCACTGGACAACACAGTAGTTTACCCCTCACAGTTGTGGTTTGTAAAAAAAAAAAGTCTTCCAATACGTGCCTCCTCTGTTGGGCCCTTCTTTACATCACATAAATTGTCAGAGCATTGCAAAGGAAGTGAGTAATTAAAGTATCCTAGCTTTGTTTACAATTTTCAAAAGTGAGCTGCTGTGTAGGCATGTGCAGATTCAAGATGTGGGCACAAAACAGATTTCAGGCTGGGTTGTGCCTTACATGCCATTTTGTTTTGCCTTTACTTCCTGTTCCAGAAGGACACAACAGGAAAAGGATATAACAAGTGAGAATGAATCACTGCTAAGAAATCTCACCAGTTCATGAACAATTCTCCCCTTCAGAGGATGTCCTTGGAAGTTATTTCCCCTATTCCTGTTCTAGAGGCAACTATATCATTTTGGATATTCCATCTCTTTCAGTGTGCAGTGTTCTCCCCAGCCCCTTTTAGCTGCGTACACCACCCGGCACTTTTCAATAACCACCCGGCTGTTTTTGGGTGGTTACTAAAGAGTTGGGTCCCAATGCAGGGGCTGCCACCCACCTACAATTTCTTCCCACCCGGCTTTTCAGAGTTGAACACTCGTTTTAGTACTGTGATCACCAGGTAAAGTAAAGAGGATGAATCTCCCAAATCAACAATTAAAATCTGACAAAGGCTCTTACTCCATTCAACACTAAAACCAAAAGCTTTAGATGTACTTCAAGGCAGGTGATGAGGGTGTCATCTCTATATCAGTGAATATAGTGGGATGGTTAATGTAGTATGACTGGCTCTAATGGCTTTTCTCAGTATACTTTGCTCCCTTTGTTTCCTATTTACTAAGTCTGACATCAGTAATGAAGGAGAGCGAGTTTTGTGACTCATTTCATGCTCAGTAAGCACGTGTTTGACTGATTCACACTAGATAGCAAATTGCAAATGTCCTCAGCTTCAGAACAGAACATGTAAACTAGAATGAAGGATGAACCATATACATGACACAAAAATGACGTTTTACACTGTAAATACAGAAATGACTTGTACAGTTATCATGTTTGTGCTGCAGCCTTAATTTGGGTTGTGTCCTGGGGCAGTCATGATCAGCACAGAAACGACTGCTTAATGTAAACAATCAAGGAATTTCAGCCAGTGAATTCAAATTTGGCGTGTGTACAGCCCGCATCATTCACCGTCCGTGGATCTGTCCCGGCGGATCCCCGGATGATGAACGACGAGCGATCCTCGAAGGGAAGGGGGAGAGCGCACAGCGGGGTGCCGCTCTGTCTTTCTCCCCCTCCCCTCTCCATAGAGCAGAACGGTGCTGGTTGTACAGGACTCGTTCATGGCTCGTGCGGATTGTGAAAGATCCTTTCCAACAACAAGAATTGCACATGTGTACGCGGCTTAAGTATCTTTGGAGGGGGGAGGTAGGGTAAAATAGTGCATGGGAACAGGTAAACAGGATAACTACTTTTTTCTGATGGGTTATACCTGAAGACACAATAATTAATATTTAACATTTTGTCTCCCCAATTGAGCACCAAAGCTGTCAGCAATAGCCAGTACTGGTGCCCAATACAGGACCTGAGAATGTAAGCAATAGCCAGAATTGGTGTCCAATACAAGATCTGAGAATGTCAGCAATAGCCAGTACTGATTCCCAGTATGCAGGACCAAGCATGAATCTGTTAGCCTTGTTCTGCTACTGGGAAGGTATAAAAAGGAAACAGTCTTCAAGCTTTAGAACTTATTAGGGGGTTGTAACTAACTAGTACTAGCTGCTAACTAGTTCTGTACCCAATAGAATTTGAAGAGAAAAAGTAAACCCTTCCATACTCTTTCAAGGCAAAAAGAAGCTCATTTTTTTCAGTTCATGTATAATGCATTACTATTCAATTCTTTGAACCACGAAATGCCTGTTAACACAGTAACATAATGCAGCCTTTAATATCAACAGGATTGGCAAGAGATAACGTTCCCTTTTTGTTTTTTGTTGTTTGCATAAAGTGGGGACTTCTGACATTTTTTTCCTTCCTATCTGTGTCTCTGTTGGGGAGATTTACCCATTAATTTATCCTGGTGGCAAATGTCAAAAAATGAAAGTGAAAGAAAAAACAAATGTTAGAGTTGTCCCTAGAGAGTGAAAGCCTTCCAATTGGGACACTTGTAATGGGGACAACTGTTAGAAAGTGGAGTTCTCCCTGCATTGGGAGATTTCCTCCAATATTCTGTTGCTTCTCTAGGACAAGAAGTAAAGGAAAAGTTCCTCAATAGTACAAATACAGCAAAAAAAATTAATGGAACCAAATTGAGTGCTTCTCAGACATGTGATTGCTATGCTTCGGCTAAATTTCAAATACAATTTCAAGTCATCAGAGGAATCTGTGGTACCGTCTTTTTAAATGTGTAACTGTCAAATACAATTACATTTCTAAAAAACAAATTCATTCGAAAAAAATTGGCTTATTTGTGTCACCCTATACAAATGGCAGGTTTTTGTTTTTTTTAAACCGTTAATCAAATAAAAGTTGTATACTTCCCTAAAACTATATAAAAATAATTTGAGTATGCAAATTATTTATAGAGATGTCACATTAACCAATGCAGTTGTTGTTATACTCTCCATAAGAATAAAATAACCTTACACAAGTGAACCCGTGTGCCCATTCACCATGTTTATACAAAGCATTCTCTGGCTGGCCAAGTTGGTAATTATTCACAAATAGATGGCCATACCAATGAACCAAAGGTACCAATGAGCCGCATATAAAATATCATCAATCCTGTTGTTGGTCAAATTGGTGCTAATATTATAAAAAATGCTCCTGACATATACATAATTTTCCCTTTAGCATTTTCCTATTCAGGCAGGTAAAGTAACAAAAAAAAAAAAAAAAAAAGAGTATCTGGAAATGGATTTTAAATCAACACAAATGTAATATTATAGAAACCCATACTTACAAATTGTGATTTGTCCTGGATTTTTCCACTGCTACAGCAGATCAGAAGGGTGGGTCATATGAAATGACAGCTGAGAGGATTTTCCTAAGTTCACTCATTTATAATGTATTATTACTTAGTGCAGATTCATAAATCCATTTTCATCAGAATGACTGCCATGAAAATCCTGAAAGCTGAAATCTGATTAAATGACGTGTGACTGGACCAAGTAGGGTAAAATATGAAAAAAATGAATCTATGGTGTAAATGTTTCATCACAAGAGAACCTAATGAAAGATACCCATCTCAGGAGTAGCGTCCATCATCCAACAATTACTGCCATTCCATCTAAAAGACAACTGTCTAAATATACAGAAAGCTAATTGTCCCCACAGAGAAAATGCACTCATTTGATCTAAGTATGTTGTTGTTATTGCTACCTGCACATATCACTGCATAAAACAGCTCTGGGCCCCATAGGAGACTTGTGGTCTAGCATGGTTTTAGTTAAGCCCTTAAGCCATTCTCTTGCTGCCATGCCGCAAGCTATCTCCAGGCAATGAAAACAAAAGTTAGCATTGCTATGATTTTGGGGATGACCGGTATGCTGCTTGGGAACCTGAGAGCGCGTTCTACAATCAGAGGATGAAAGTCTACTTACAGATCTTCCCTCTATACATGGCTGCCAACCAAACATAAGGTAAGTAGACATCTGAAAAGCTCCATCAGTTCTGGCTCGCTTCAACTTTTGGAAAATTAGCAAAACTCTGTCATTTGGAATTTTTATCAACTGGAATTTCCAAAGATGCCATTAATTGGAGAGCGTATATTATAGAATTGCATGGACTGGGTTGGGAACTCCTGGAAGCCCTGTCTGATGATGATGGGGCCAGGACGCAGGGCCACTTCCTATTAGATAGATATATGATCATACAACCTGGTGGCACAGGTCAAGCTTAAGGTGCCACTGTGCCCCCTTCTCCAGACTATAAAGAATAACACAATCTCAGATCAGAACATCCAATATCATGCTGGATCTAAAGCCATCGATATTGTAGGGTCAACTATGAGTTCATTTTAAAAAAATCAGCCAACATCACAATACCATCTATAAATCTTTGTATTCATAAGGATCTATTGATGAAAGTTTCACCTAATTGATTATGTGGGTGAATCTTGGGTTATATTATGTCCTGGTCCTACAAATCATGACCACAGCTGCAGAATCTTGGTGCAAAGTCTAGAGATAACAAGCAGAGACAACATTGCTACTTGTTGGAGAAGACAGCAGGTGTTGTGATTGAGGTATAGGAGCAATGACAGGTACAGGATGTCCCTATAGAACTCAGCACGCCATTCTCATACTTACAGCTCCAGGAACTCTTCCTCCCGCAGCACGCTTGTCTGTTGTCCCAGCACTCAGCTGGCAGAGTACACACAGCCGGGCAGTGCGAGGCATTGCAGCGCGAACCTTCCCTCCTACCCCCGGCGGTCATGTGACCCGCACTGCTCTGCCTGCAGCACTGCAATGTGAGCTGTCAGTGCTGAGGGGAGGCAGCCTCATTGCTTCTGCTTACCCAACTTCTTCCTATGCTCACATTAAAACTTGTGACACTTTACATGGTTAGGAAGCCTTTGTTACCCATTCCACTCCCAGTGTTTTCTGGGCTGTTTTATGCCCTGTGAGGAATCATTTTACCACACATACCTGTCTATAGATAAAGAGAGCTGGCAGAATAGAAGGGGTTAACACCACATTAATTTTCTATTAAAGTGTATGTGAAACCAAATATGCTGTTGGAGGCATTCCTGAAATGTTAAAAAAAGCAACAAAAGGAAAAAACGACATTTATATCTACAGTATATATATAGATTCAAATCACCAAATAACTATTCCCCAATGCACAATGTGCGCCTCAGAGAACGGTCACATGACCACCACCATTGGCATTACATCTCCCATCATTTACGTACAGCGCTGTGTAATATGTTGGCATTAAATAAATCCTGTTTATTAATAATAATAATAATAATAATAATAATTTACGTAGTGTTATGTAAACTAAGGACCTTCATATATATGTCACATAGTTTGTGTGAGAAATGGCCTAATATCCTGAGTTTCCTGTGTGTGTTGGCACACAAAGCATTGGGTTACCTGGTTGTAGTTGCAGGAAGGGGGGGCATAGGCAAGGGTGGTTATGGCGTGGCACCAGGGGTGTAGTGGGGTGGGCACACGCCGTGCCCTCACTTTTTTCAAGAATTTACATAACAATGATGTGCATGCACGCTCGCCAATGATATTACCATAAAGGGTATCTATAGTCATAATTCAAGGAAATTGGGGTCTCAGGATGACACCTGGGATAATTTTAGACAAAATGGGGCCTTGAGCAAATATGACTCTCAAATGTACAGCATTCCAGCTCCATGCACCCCTTGCTATTCTTTAATAGAGGCCCTGGCAATTTCCTAGATTTCCCCCTTCAAACGTCCCTGTACAACACATTGTAAGTGCTGAGCTGTGCAGCACTATTTATTTATATTTTAATAGATGAGGGTTTGATAACATTTTATATCTATACTACTTTTTTGAGGAATGAGTAGGGAAGTATTCAAACCCCTCCTCAAGTTATTTTTTGCTGTCTGTGTGTCGTTGGTGAGTTTTTCTACACTTCCTGCTATATAATAAATCGAATAAATAAGAAATCCACACAAAGTGAGGGGAATTCCTATGGCAGGGATCTGTAAGGGGAAAATGTGTCCCGTTTGGATGATTTCATCTCATCTCTTACTCTGGTGACAGATTCATGATAGGAAATGATCTCCCCAGCAAGAACACAGCAGGGTTTAAGTCAGCTTTTCTCAACGTTTTTAAAATGAGGGGAACCCTTGAAATATTTTTAAGGGTCCCAGGAAACCTCTGCTATGATTTCTATATCCATAGCTCACAATATACCGGTATTAGCATTTTGATCATTGGGAAGAATGTCACCTTTACAGATAACCAAAAAGATCATGGGCGGGGGGGTTCACTTGAATTGACCCGAGAGCCACAAATTCCTCATTGCTCAAGGAACTACCTATGGGGGAACCCTGGTTGAGAAACTCTGGCTTAACTAATAATCCAAAACTAAATACATATACATTTTTGTCTGGATGCCATTATGTTTGCTGTCATTTATTCATAACTTGGGACAGTCCTAAAATCGGGGCAATCCCCATGTCACAGCTTTACTTACCTCCATGTTCATTCGCAAAGTATGCAAACGTCTTCTGTGCAGCTGATATCTTCACCCAGTCGTTTTTCAGGTTTGTTGCCTTCGGCCATCCTGATTGGTTAGACCGGAATGACATAAATAATTTGTAGGAGAAATTATTTATTCTAATGTGAAGCATGCCGAAAATGTACATTGAGCTGCCGAATATTGCTTTGATGAACACAAAATCTTCCTTTATGTATCTGCAGACATTGATCGTGCCAGGACTTTCCTGTGTCCCCTGCTATGCTCAGTGGTTTCTCCCATCAAACCCTGGGTCAATGAAGGACACATAAGTGATGTGGGATAAATACCCCAAAAGTGTTGATTTCTGCAGAGACTTCCATAAACTATTTTATCTGAGCACAGCCATCTTGGATGTGATATCAGCAGCCCCAACAGACCTATATCTGCCACACTTTATTGTATTCTCCCTTCCTCCTCTCTAGTATCTCTATGAAAGGTTATAAACCGGTGAAAATGGAGGAGCAGAGGAGCTGGGCCATTACAGAAATCACATACTGCAAGAAGAACAAGGAGGCTTTGCAAGGGAATCCAAAGACACAATGCAAATAAATATAAAATCATGCATGAAAAAGACAAACACTTAATATTTCTGTGCATTTGCCAATATTTTTATTGGCAGGGCCCCTTTAAAAGAGAATAGTAAAACGTGCATTACAAAGGGCATGGTCCAATATTACAGATTATGGAAATTCCCTTTTACCTTTTGTTTCAATAATCATATACTGTATTAGTTACAAAACATTACTGCGTGTCATATGACACCATGTTTTTTTAGAAACTTTTTTGTTGTATGTCATTTCCCCAAATGAGTTATTTGCTAAAGTTGTAGGTCTGAAACCAGTTAAACAATATAGATTATTTTTAGGTCTTTTTTTTCTGGGAAATTGTATTCATGATTACTCAATTAAAGGAACATGATGAGGACAATCACATGTAATCGGAGGATAGCGTTACTCTACTTTTCTTATGTGAAACACCAAATGGAACAAAAGGAATTCTTATTTTGCTGCCTGAAACTGCAGGTGAATAGTATTCTTTTCATGCATTGTAATGCCTGCCATAAATAGTTCTTTCATTCAGAATGTATAACGTAGAAGTTTTTTTTTTGTAAAGAGCATTTTTAAACAGACCACTCCTTACCATAGCGTCATAGTAATCAATAGGTTATTCCCCAGGTTGCTGCTTAGCCTACTTGGAAGTATATTGGAATACAGAGGTCATTTTACAGATCCACCATGCCTCATTTTACAAGCAAGTTCTACAGATGGAATCTGTAATTTCAGCCTTGTCAATGGGATTCCATTTTTTACAACAAAAAGGATTCCCTTTAAAACCCAACTCCAGCTAAAACTTCTACTTTTTCATGGGGGGGGGGGAATTTCATCCACCTGTAGGAGCTTTCCACCAACTTGGGGTTTGCTGGATCACCCAGGTTTTGCTATTTGCTATTAAATTCCAATTTCTCCAGTCTTGGAGAGTTTAAATATATCAGGCATAATATGTTGAGGATACATGTCTCCCTTTTTAAAGACAACAGTGGACACTTCGAGCAGCAGGTGGCTCTCAGCCTGGGTCCTGACTGATGATAAATAATTAAGAAAAGGGGTTCCAGAATATATGATCAATATAAACCATCAGTTTACAGATAAACACTGCAGTCGCTAGGCTGCAGCTAAATGTGCACAGCCATCAACCTAATATTGTAATTTAAAGGATGATCAATTGATGCAAAAATGTTTGGCTGGAAGTGACTTTTGAAGTTGTTCTAATAAATTGCACATTGCATGTTTTCTTAACAGCATAAAAGCAGATAAACAAAAATATATTTTATTATGCTAGATATATAGATATGTTTCCTAATATTATTATTACATAGTATTTATATAACGCCAACATGCAGTGCTATACTAAGTCCATAGTCATGTCACTAGCTGTCCCTTAAAGGGGCTCACAATCTAATGTCCCTACCATAGTCATATGTCTTTATACAGTCTAAGGTCAATTTTGGGAGAAGCCAATTAACTTAACTGCATGTTTTTGGAATGTGAGAGGAAACGCACGCAAGCACAGGGAGAACCTGCAAACTCCATGCAGATATTGTCCAGGCTGGAACTGGAACCTAGCGCTGCAAAGGCCAGAGTGCTAACCTCTGAGTGACTGAGGGAAACCTATTGGGCTTTGGGAAGATGGGTAAACTAAAAAAAATGTGTCTTTAAAACAATCCAAGAAATGTTTAATTCTCAGGCTGGCATGTTAAGCTAGGTACACATGTGCAATAATTGTTGTTAGAAAATGAACGACTAATGACAGATCAACGAATATGCACGATTATTTTGAAGGATCGTATTGTGCACAATTCTGCACATGCTGTAACGATACGATTGTTCAAATATAATCCACCAATAATGTACACACGCTTGATATGATCATTTGAATGATGCAGGAAGTGGCATGTAAAGCAGAAAGTGTACTGCAGAACCATCCATGATCACTGAACGACCGTACACACAATAGATTGCGAACAATCATCTTACAGATCCGCCGGGACGATCGTTCGTTTCCAGCGTCAATCCTCTTTCATCTGCTTGGTTTTGCATTTTTTTTGTTAACGATTATTGGATGAACGGTTGTTAGTCAATAATTTCCAACGTTAATTATTGCAGGTGTGTACGCAGCAATAATGTCACATGTTGTGCTCCTTAATAGGTCTGTTTTACAAACACATCCCCAAATCATTGTGCACTGTGCATTCTGCAAGTTGGTGATGTAGTAAATGGGTGCTTTCTGGTTAACCCCTAAACAGGACATACTAGCTCTACTCGTAATGAGTTCTAAATTGTGCATAATAATCTGCTCATTCCCAAGGAGGACCAAATACTATTAAAGAGTAAGGTAAATGGCAATACCAAATGCAAATATTTGCTCATAACTGGCAAATTAAATCTTACATTTCATTATGCATAGTTGCAAATAAATTAAATCACGCAGGTTCCTATTAGTCTGAAATACAAGACCATATGATGATGCTAGACTCTGACTCTTAAACCCAGTACAGACGTCAGGCAATTGTCTCTGAAAGCAACCTTTTGTGATCCTTTCCAATGACAGATTAATAAACCTGTATACACAGCACTGTTCTGTTCTATAGAAAAGGGGGGGGGGGGGGCGAAGAAGCAACACCCTTCTGTGCTCTTCTCCATAGAAATGCACAAAAGCCATTTTTGATTGGTCATTAGGAGACCACTTTACACACGTGACATCATCAGAAGCAATATATTGTGTCTTCATTATGTTGGATAAACAAAAAGGGACAATTAAGAGAGTATAATAGTAGTTGAATCCTTTCAAGAGGAAGTAGGAACAAAAGTTGTTACAGAAGGCAGTTGGACAATTATGGTTAAACACACATATGAATAAAGGTTTCCGCCTGCCTACACAGATTTTCATTCACTGTGCAGACTTTTGCTGGGTGTTTTAAGTTGGCCATTGTTGGTCAAATTATTCATTATCAAAGGTTCATTAGTTAAACTAAGCACAGGATTACATCCAGGTGGTTTAACAATTCTGAATGAAATACCATGAACTTAATCCTGCAGGGCAGATTTTGTACACACCTACATATTATACACACCATTTTGAATATATTGTATTTTATGCCTGTAAATCCAAGCCAGGGGCTCTTTCAATGAAGAACAGAAGCATTACAGCACAAAATAAATTGTGACATTACCATTACTGGAGGAAAAGCCCCAAATGGGCATTAGCAAGAAGAAAAATGTTCAGTTTAGAAGTCAAATCTATCTGTCCACCCCTGACCTGTCTCCCTCAGTCCTGGAAAAGGTCTCATGCTGCCTGTCAGCCATTTCATCATGGATGTCTGACCGATTCTTGAAACTCAACCTGGATATACCAGGTCCACTTACCACCCCCCCCTCAAATCCCAATTCTCCCCCTGACATATATCTAACTGTTAATAACACTGTTATTCATCACTCCCCTCAGGCACGTTGTCCTGGCGTCACCTTTGATTCTGCCCTCTCATTTTACCCCCCATATTCAGAACATTTCCAGGTCCTGTCACTTTCACCTACGCAACATCTCCAAAATCCGCCCCTAACTGTCCCCTGAGACCACCAAACTCCTTGTACACACTCTTATCATCTCTCATTTCATCATCTTATCATCTCTCGTCTGGACTACTGTAACCTCCTCTTCTCTGGTATTCCACTAACCTGACTCTTTCCTCTACAATCTATTATGAGCGCTGCAGCCAGACTCATCCTTCCTTCCCACCGCTCCTCTTCCGCTGCATCTCTTTGCAGCTCTCTACATTGGCTTCCATTTCACCTTAGAATAAAATTCAAGCTCCTATGCTTTTCCTTTAAATCCCTACACTGTTCTTGTCCCACTTACATTTCTGACCTGGTAGAAAAATACTCCCCTAGCCCCTCCCTTTGCTTCTCCAATGACCTACTAATGACTTCCCAACTTATAACCTCCTCACACGCATGGCTACATATCTTTCCTAGAGCTGCCCCAAGGTATTCCTTGTCCTATTTGGCTTGCTCTTACTTTCTGCTCATTTAAAAGCGCATTCAAAACCCATTTTTTCAAACTTTCCAACCCGTTTTCTTCTGTCTTACTTCCCCCACATCCTAAATAGTAATCTCTTCGGGGCAGGGTCCTCTCCTCCTCCTGTGTCACTGTCTATATCTGTCTGTCATTTGCAACCCCTATTTAATGTACAGCGTTGGGTAATATGTTGGCGCTATATGTAACCTGTTTAATATTAATTATAATAATATTAATAATAATAATGTCTTTTATGTAAAAAGTAGTATAGATCAGATTCTTCTCTCCATATTTGTAAACGGTGTTTTTGATTTTTGTCAACCCCCAAATTTGTTTATATTATTCATTTTTTTTTTATTGTTATGAAAAATGTCTTTTTTAAGTAAGATCTGTAACATCTACATTGATTGGTATGTTTGATCAGCTATTTGAGTTGTGTAGATGTAAGTAATCATGAGCACAAAAAATACACAAAAGCACAACCTATTGCTATTGTTTGCTATTTTTTACGTTGATCCTTTTTAAATAATATTTGTACTATTTTAGCCTTTCTTTTCCACCTTTCTTTATTTAGTGTCAGCTTGTCATTTAATGTCAATACAGCAAAACATATTTTCAAAGCAGCTTATTCTATGCACTTAACTATACAAACCTGTTCTCAGGGGTTATTATGATGACAAAAATCATTTCTTGGCAGTAAAGTGTAATGTATATAACTGGATTACTGGATAATAAAAACATGTCTTATAGTATAGGACAGGGGTCAGCAACCTTTACTATCAAAAGAGCCATTTTGCCTCCTCTTCCACTAAAGAAAAATAGTCTGGAGCCGCAAAACATAACACAGTTTATAAACTTTTAAAAGTTTTAATATTTTTTTAATTTTACCTGTTACAACAAGTGTGCATGTGTAGGCCTACTTTGAAATAAATTAAACACTGAACTATGCCCCTAGAAGCCTCCAGCTTGTAACGTATCATCCTGTTACATTAGAAGCTAGGGGCTTCTAACGTAACAGGGTAGATTTTTTTGATGGGCAGAGTTCTTTATGTTCTGATGATAGCCTAACGATTAAATTTTAGGGGGTGTTAGTCACAGGTGTCCCCCACTTGCACCTACATTTTTGGTTTTGTACATCTCCCCATTCCAGAGGAATTGGGGTTCAAAGGAGGGGGATGTCATTGTACACACCCATTTGTACACGCCCCGTGGTAGATTTATTTCACTGGTAGATTTTTTTCATTAAAACACCGGATAGGGAATCCCCCTCCTCCGCAGTGTCTTGGGAGGGTCTGAACTCCGCAGTGTCTTGGGACTTGGTGAACATAAAGCAGGACATACCAGCACCATCCCCATGTATGCCAGTGGTTACCTGTGCACCCAGTATATGGAGACAAAGTATTTAGTATTGAGGGGCTATGCTTTCCCAACAACTACATGTTATTTTAAATACTAAAAATCTTGTAGCAATCAGCCGTTTACTTTAGAGCTTGACTTGCATAAAGAAAATATGGTTCAAATCTTGACTGACATTTCTGGATAGGCTGTAAGTGACCAGTTTACAGAAGTGGGATTATAGTATGTAAGTAGTAGTAGTAAGTAAGTATAATCTATTGTAAAAATACTGGTGGAAGGGGAAGGTGTAAAAATAATGAAAATGCACTTATATTGGGTCTTATTCCACTTGTGAGAAAATAAAACTGTCGATTTCTCCTGTCAACAGTCCAGGTGACATAGATCAGATCTATCATTTGCCTTCACTTCAGGCAAGCTGGTAGAGCAGGTGCTTTCAAAGTCATTTCACTGTCCTGTGGGTTAAACATCAAAACACCATTTCACCTTTGTGCAGTCATTTACTTGAAAGGAAAATTGTTTTAATACAAATATTCTTTAAAAATTGCCCTCTTTGCTCCCAGCAACCCAGCAAGTCTTACACTTACCTGTCAACATTTCATAGAGATCTTTGCAGTGTCAACATTGGGAACCCCACAAAAATATTCCCAGCCAAAAGTCTGCTTTTTACACACATACAAATATGTGTCTCCAAACATTCTTGTTTAATTGTGGAAAATAAGATTTTATGGTGAATGCATGGAAGAGTCTAGCTGGGAGGCTTTATATATACTGAACGGCACAGGTGATGGCCAGCTGAAAGAAAGATGTTTAACAGTAGAGAGTACATGGACTTTACTTCTGCTTTAAATAAGGCATTGAATTAGTCAAGGACCATAAATATACAATCAAATACATGAGCAAGAGCAGCATAGAATCCCATAAATCCCATCCGCGTTTTAAAAGGATGTCAAGACAAAAGGATGGAACAGTATTAATTATATCAATGAAGGTTTTTAACATTTTCTATAGCAGTATGCATTTCAGTTGTATAAGTGGGATCTTGACTATAAACTAATTTTCATATTTGAAATCAAAAAAGAATTCAGATATATTTGGGCAAAAATGTTGATCTTGATCTCTCTTCTTCTTCCTGAAACAGTGAGTCTAAGGCAGTTGCCTTGTTAACCTTGTTGCCTTTTAGTATTGTTAGTGCGACATCCTGTCGTGTCATTCAGTGCCAAAAAAGTATTGACTATAGTGCCAAACAATGGCACCATACAGGCATACAAAAAACACACCATCAGCTCATTAGATGAACCCATCCATTGACCGGACAGAACATTTCATACAGGAGCCTACATCCCTGTAAGCATTGAATCTATTTGCAAGTAGTCTGCCTTGCAATAAATGTATTTGCCATCTCTATGTAACCTCATAATCACATTACTATAATACCGCTTCTTCCTTGTGCTGAAAAAACGCATTGGTGAGTTCATCTTGCAAGAATGGCCATTTTGGATCCTGGCATGTGATCTCCATGTGCAAGGGTGGAACCTCACTACAGCCCTTGCCCTCTGCCACATATTAAATAGGTTTTGATGCTCTTGTTGCTGAGGAAAATTGACGACAGCTATCAAAGTGAATAATTTCAGAGGAACAATTAGCAGCCACTCAGATCCCTGGTTTACCGTTATATATCTCTGTCAGCAGTCACCAGTTATAAATGCAACCAAGCTGCAATCAATTATCCCTCTCCTTTGTGGATCAATACTATTCCCACCAGTAAGTGGGTGGTATAGAACAGATTCTGAGTGTTTCAACCTTGAGGACTGAATCAAGGTGTTATGTTAAGCTCATTCTAGGTTAAACATATTTTTTTGTGGGCAGATGCCTTGTTTTCCTACACTCATATTGTCTGGTGTATTATCTGATTTATTTATTGATGATGTGCTATGATCTGGAAACATTCTGGTGCTGGTGTATTGTGCCAAACTTTACTAAATTCAGCTGTAAAGCCCTGCTCATGAATACATGTTTTGATTTAGGCTTTCTGTAATGGTTTAACATGTAACAATAGAAAGAATTGGGATCTGTGTGTAATTTTGAAGATAATTATTGTCTATCTCTTCCATGTATATAAATACCAATCCAGAAAAACTGACAGTTGTTCCCCAAATGCTTCTACTAAGCTTCCTATTGACTAGTCATGGAGCAGGAAAAGGATGATCAAGAAGAGCTATTTTTTTAAAACCATAAGCTAGTGCTTAATACTTGATAATAACAAATTATAGTATTAAATATAACACAGGTCAACCAAAAAATTTTTTTTTCAATATATTTAATGTATTTCAGGTCTGCTGAATCCAGAAATGACATCGGTTTAATTGAATATTTATAATAAATTAGCTCTAGTTCTTGTGATACAAGAATCGGAATAGACGATTTAACCAACAAGAAATGTTAACACAGCATAATATTATCAATCTTCATTTACACCAATGTCTTGCATTTTATATATTAAATGTAGCATTTCTTTCATGAAACTTTCATTTGACTTCTTTTTAGTTACACATTTTCCTTTTTTAAAGAAATTTTAGTACTTCAAGAAGTTGTTTAAATTACACTATAATATTTTGATACATTTGTGGTAAATATTCTTAGCAAAAACAGAGAAGAAACATTACAGAATTTATGTAACAAGCATATCTTGCAAATTTTGGTAAAAAACTGCTGGACTAAGTATTGGGCTCCCCATTAGGTATGCAAAACTTGTGTAGAGTGTCTACGTTAGTGGAAAAATGGAAAACTGAAAAGTTTGAAATCTGTTGTACCTTTGGTATGGTGAGAGCACAAAATTCATCACAACGATTGTTATTTTTGTGCTGTGAATGTAAAAGGATTCAATAGTTACAAGAAAAACGTGTGAGTAGCCTGTTTTGGAATCAGCAAGACGACCTGTGCCGCATGGTGCTGATGTTCCCATACCAGTGTTCAGTACACTCCCTGATATTCCTGTATCAGACATGGAGGACATACAGGGTTTGGAGTGTAATCCAGGAGTTAGCAGTGGAAGTGAATATGAAGGAAGTGTTTCATTAAACCAGCAGTTCTCCCAAGAAAAGCTCAATGATTTATTATGTGACCTAAGTCTGTTAAAACAAGCATCTGAACTCTTAGCATCCAGGCTAAAAGAAAAGAACTGTCTGAGACCGGAAGTTAAAATAACTGCGACTTTTCATTGACATTTCCACTTGAAGTTTGAAATCTGTTTTACTGCAAAAAGACAACTGCTATGCATCAATTCCAATTAGTCACTCAACAAACTTAAAGAAGAATGTGAAAATATCAAAATGGTCGTACAAAAGCTTTGCTATCAGTGGCATGGCCTCCAAGGGAAAACATGAAAAAAGGAGCAGCGAACATCATTATTGAGCCAATGGTTGACAAAGAAAAAATCATTCTCCCTCCACTACACATAATTAAGATTATTGAAGCAATTTGTTAGAGCTCTGAACAAGGACGGTGATTGCTTCAAATACATTTGTAGATTCTTCCCTGGATTGAGTACTGAAAAATTAAAATCTGGAAATCAGGAATCTTTGATGGACCCCCAGATTTGAAAACTGATAAATGATTCAAATTTCACAAGTTATAACTGATACTAAAGCTTCTGCCTGGCACAGTTACGTCATGGTTGTCAAGAACTTCTTTGGTAACCATAAAGCACAAAATTATGAAGAACTGGTACAAAACTTGCTCTTAAACTTTAAATGTTTGGGTGCTACTATGAGCATAAAGGTACACTATCTTAGCCATTTCCAAAAATTTCCAGAAAACCGTGGCGATTTCAGTGAGGAACAAGGGGAGAGGTTCCATCAAGATATAAAGGTGATGGAAGAAAGGTATCAGGGCAGATGGGATAGACACGTGATGGCAGACTACTACTGGAGCCTTCAACGTGATTGTCCTGATCACAAGCATAAAAGGAAATCATACAAAGTTTTTCAATTACTTCTTTGAGATTTCTGTAACTATACTGAATTTAGACAATATTGACATTATTTTAAAATTTTAATTTTGAATACGTAGACATATCTAGCTTAATTTTGCTTAATTTTCATGTTTCACTAGTTTTCTATGAGGTTAATATCCAGGTAAATATTTCAAAAGCTAGAGCCAGTCAAGCAAAACCAATACCATATTTGGTATCTGAAACACATGTTTTCCAACCTCTATTATGCGATGTCATCAAAGGCAGACAAAATGGAACATATTGCCATATTAAAAGTGTCCAGTAGGGGGAGCAGAACTACTTCTACATACAGTATAAACTTAAACTAACTGTTAACAAACTCCTCTGTTTCCTATAAAAAAAAACTCCAACCTTTATTACATTATCCTCTAAACTGTGAATGAGGTGTCTGTTCACATGTTTTGTACTTTGTACAAGCCCTTTAACTTTTTGTACAGCACATGAAGATTGAAATCTGTATGTTACCCCTGGGTTACCTCCATGTGACAATATTGTAAAATTGGTCTTGTTGCTTTATGCTTCTATTTATATGACTATTTTTATTCATTTGTTTTAATTATATCACTGCCACCCAGTTATACATCTGTTTTATAAACCTTGATGTAGTATAGCTATTTCTTTTAACATACATATACTATGAAGGTTATTCATAACAGCAATTTAAAAATGAACCATCAGCATTTCCAATGGCTTCTGTCTCTTGTTTTCAGACTGCCACATATAGTAAAGATAAAATGTAATCAGCACTTAATTTTATTACCTTTTAATAAAAAGCAACCACACACAGGAAAAATGTAATTTATTGCAGTTTACCAGTCCTGATGTGATTGCTACATTTGTTTTTCAAGTAACACATTTCCTAGCCTTTGATGACAACTTCACTCACTTTACTGTATTCTATGTGTAAACTCTACAGAACAGGCCCTGTCCTGATTTTTATCACATGGAGTATTCTATAATTCACAGGCGTGAACCATGCAGGGCTGAAAAAACTTGAAATAAGATTTGTGTACAGGACCCAGAGCATCACTGGATTTCTAGCAGGATCAACAGGGTTTTTTTGCATTTATCAAACAGGTATAACAAAACGCTTTCAGTGGTAAATATTAACAGACTAGCAGGAGCAAACAAGAGAAATACATTGTCAGGATTTACATACACACTAACTATGACACCAACTGTTCCTACTGAAGATTGTGTTGTTACTTTTTCCTTTTTTTTAGCTCATGCCATTGATATCATTTTGTTAATCCACTGATTAATATCAGTGTTGGAAATAAGACAGCTTTAACTTGCTTTGAATGTGTTTTATTTTAGTTTTCTCTCATGGTTTTATTCATTATATTTTGAAAAATATTTAAACAAAGGTCCCAGGGCATTGTCAAATTTTTTCTCTTTAACCATTCTCCATTCTCATTTTTGGTCTAGTTCAAGAAACACAAAGCAACATTCCAGGTCTATCTACTCTCCTGCTTCAGAGACAAGCTCCGATACCAAAGTCACCACTAATTCAGACCTTCCATCAAGAAACAGTGTTTCCAGACTGATAATGAATGACATTATTGCAGTTGGTACCATGAATGCTGAGCCTGAGTTGACAGCTGCCAAAGTAAGGATTAAGACTGCAAGTAGAGAAGTAATACTCTATATAGAAACATACAATTTACAAAAACACAAAACTCTGGACTAAGGAGCATACATGGAATGTTTGTAATAAAGCCAACAATGAAGCACTAAACTGGGTAAAGGCTAAGACCACCAAAACTTCATAATTACTTTGAAAAAGTCTTATCTGCTCACCTTCATGATCTCTACTTTCCAGTATATGTGTCCCTTTTGTCAACTTTGACCTCCGACTTGTTTCTGACCCTGTTTCTGTCCTTGTCACTGGTACATTACTTTGGTTATTTTTCTAACTGATAACAAACTTTTGGCCTGACCTTCACTATTATCCTTAGGATTTATGTTCACCCTTTTTATGTGTGGCCATTGCTAGAGAAACAATGTTGTGGTTTGCACTCAGAAAGTGTAAATGACAGACTACCTGATAAAGAGTGGGTGCTCATGGTGTTAGCATATATTTTGAGAAGCTGGTAGCCAAAGTGGCTACTCCTTCTCCACTCTGATTGTTTAAATTAGCCAGAGAACCATATTCCTAGTGTTTGCCTACCTAGTAACTGACCTTTTCACTGATTTTAACCTCATTCTAGTTTAATGCTTTGTACTCTGTAGTAAATCCAACTGCCACTAGTAAGGCCATGCTGGGGTTGTGCTTAAGGGGTGCTGCCAGACACAAGTCTTCCACTAGGCCATCAGAACTTTGGTGATACCAGACACCCATAGAGTTAGGTTGTTTGGCAGCCATCCTCTGCTTCTCTTGTTCCATCTATTATTGTGATTCCTAAACCAGTACCTAAATAGATGAAACTATATTGTCAGTCCTGGATACATTTTTATGCATTTTATTCAATACAGTGCTATCCTTTTCTTTGTGTTATGTAGGTTTCTGTATATTTATCACTG
Organism: Pyxicephalus adspersus; assembly: GCF_032062135.1. NCBI lineage: Eukaryota > Metazoa > Chordata > Amphibia > Anura > Pyxicephalidae > Pyxicephalus > Pyxicephalus adspersus. Next base: position 83,531,207 of record NC_092859.1, on the reverse strand, counting down.
TTACCATTGTGGCCAGCTATGTAGGTTTTCAGTTTTTTTTTATCATTTAGCTCTCCACACCTGCAAGCTTTCACCCTGGATGTGGTAAAATAATTACAGGAAAGCTGCAACAAGGCAATGTGTACAATCACATGTACCAAAAACTGATATTACATTTAAGCAGATGAACTGAAGTCTACTGCCCGGCATCATTCAACCTTGTAGACTTAGGACATCCTATGCTCACAGTATAATGATGCACAGAATGGCTTTGACATTTTCATGTCGGCACCACTCTGTGTCATTGAGGATTACATTTTGATTGAAAATAGCCAAAGAGAAAAAAATGGCATGTTGCATGACCAGCATAATGGTAAGTATAAAATAAACCAAACATGTAGCTGTAAAATCAGCAGAAAACCACTAGGTGGCATTCATCTCAAACACAAGTAGACTTAGTATGTAAAACAATAGTAGTGCCTTGTACCATGCTAGCTAGCCATCTGTTAATGTTTTTATGTTCATGTAAAGCCTGATGAAGGGATCTTTAAGGCAACACAAAAGCTTGCAGGTTACTAACTTATGTTAACTAATAAAGAACTTTGGTAAAACTATCAACTTAATGGAAACCAGTGCATTAAAGGTGACTTGGTATGACTAGTAAATTATCACAGCTGGTTGCCTGGTTGTCATGGTGCAATGGCTTTAGTACATTGTGACCCAGAACAAATAAAGATAAGTAATCCCGATTTTCATGTGTTATGCATTAGTTCTATGTCTTTGATTTAAAAGTATATAATCCAAGAACAGCTAGGAAAGCCATTTTTCAAATGACATTTGCCTTCTTAAAGGGCATTTGTACAACCTACAGACACTACGAAGAATGAGGCAGACATCATTTGCCTTTAATGCTTTGAAGGGTTACCTTCCCAGGCCTTAAAAAAATCCACCAGCTCAAATCAATCTTTTTGGACATCTCGGGCCATTTCAGACCCTGAGTAACGACAACATTCTGCCTCAGGTTGCAGTTTCATCCTCTCATATTCATTCAAGTGAATGAGAGCAGTTGGGAGCTATTTTTTGCAAATGGCTGCAGCAGATCACAGCATGGTTCCTGAAAGTTATAAGTGGCTTTTAACCATGTGGTCACTTTTGGAAGAACCACCCTGAGGCCACAACTGCATGCAAGATTGGTCCTGTGGTGCAGTTTGCCAGGCAGTTCATTCAATACACCGTTTTTTTTTTCATATTCAAAGCAAGACAATGCTTATCTTTGTGTTATGATGACATGCAGGAAGACTGGGTTTCAGGCTGCTGTATTAATATGTTGGATGCCTTTAAAATGAGTAGTGCCACAGAGCACCTTTGTTTCATTGTTCTCTCAGTAAAGCATGCATTTTACAACATGTACAAACTATGGAGTGGCAACTGCTTTGGGGCTGGTACCAATTAACACTATCACTATTTTTGAAAACTGTCAGGAGATTGCTGAAATTATAATATGTTATAAGGTTGTTATAGGCGATAATTGATTAGCATAGGACTAATCAAATATTTCAATGATAATTCTATCATTCATATCATCATAATGATATTCTATCATTTATTAGAATTGATAGGAGGAGGGACACACTGCCTAAGAAAGTGGAAGTGGAACTATAGTTCAAAAAAAAAAAATAATTTTATATATATATATATATATATATATATATATATAGTGATCAGGCAGGATTATTATTGCAGAAGGGACTAAGCGATAAAACACATTTACCTGCCAGATCACTATCTTATTTTAAAAAACGCTGAGCTGTGGAAAGTTACTTTATCCCTGCACATCCAATCAAGACAGCCAAAGAGCAGAACTGGAAAGAGAAGGAGAAAAAGATGGCAGCACTCAGGAAGGAATGGCGACAAGTGAGTGATTTTAAAAAATTGTAATCAGACCGGTAAGGTTTTTTTTATTGCAGTAGGAACATAGCCTGTCCTTTCTGCAATAAGGGCCCTGCCAGGTTGCAGTTTTTTTTAAGTACTGTTTAATTCTGCTTTAAAGTAGAACTCCAGCCAAGAATATTTAATAACCCATTAAAAGAAAGTAGATCAATAAAGAAGAAGCGGGAAATGGTACTTTCATTCTCAGCTTCAGTCCAAAGCTGTCCTTGATCAAAAAAAATGGCAACATAACAAATCAATACATGCTGTGAAGGGGGCTCTGAATATCAAGAAACTGGGATTTAAAGCAGACCTAAACTCAACATTGTTACTTTACATAAAAGACACCCCTTATATTTAAAGAACAATGGGAGTGCAGAGCCTCCCAGGAGACATACGGCATGCATCCCGGGAGGCTCTGGCTGCTCCTCCTGCGCATGCCCGAACTCGGACATCCGCAGAAGGGGCATTTTCCATGGAAAGAGGAAGAGATGCCGATCTCATGTGTGCGTGGTAAGATTTTTACAACAGGCTATGTCACCCGATCTCGCAGCAGGGCAGTGTAAGTTCGGGTGACGTAGCAAGAAGATTGAAGATAGCGGCACCCGGCCCTGACAAAGAAGTTTTCTAGGGTGACACGGGACCAAATCGAGAGAAGGTCCAGCGCCATCGAAGGATCTGCGGGATTAAAGGTAAGTGTGATTTTTTTATTTTCACTATAAGAAATAGGAAGAACTCCTTTAAATAGAGCTTTAAAAACATTTTTTTGGTCTTTTTTCCAAGATAGAACATAACAACACACAAAACCACCATGGAAAATCATTACCTTTAGTGCAGTAGTTTCAAACCACTGATTGCTTCGCTCTTAAACTCTGCAATGTTTAGTGGACCCCTCCAGCTCTTTAGAATTTTTATAGCATTTCATAAATAGCAGATTGTGAGGGATTTCTAATTAGATCATAAAAGCAAGAGCCTGTGGGTATTTACGTGATTGCACACAGTGATTGCTTGTACATACCGCATGTAAATATGAGCATGTATAAAATATAAGAGCATAAGAATACATATAGAACGGTTCACAAGAGGCACTCAAAGTTTATACTAATTATCTATACAAAACTGAAAAAGCATTTGAAAAGACTTTTTTGTATCTGCTGTGACTTACTGTGTATTTTTATATCATATAGCGCAGAAAAAAATATGCAAAGCTTAAAAGTGAAACAACACTTTTCAATTGCCACGTCAGGAAAGTATAACATACCTGGCATTAATTATAGAAGAATTTTCCATTTAGCATACACCCATACAGCTTTAGCTGGCTTATTACTGCTCACTGTAGTAAAGCACTTTATCCAAAGGGTATGAGAATGTCCTCAAACCCCAGACCTCTGTAAAATGCATCTTTTAATGAGTGATTGGGGAAGAAATGACGATAGAAATAGGACTGCAGCAGCTGTTTTTAGTGCAGCCATAGACTTCTATTAGAACTGGATGGATGATGGCCCTATAGACTTTATTGAGGACTCACCGTGCAGATGAGGCCAGGATGTCAGTTCCAGCCTGGACAGTTTCATATTGTTAATACTGTGAAAGGCCACAGCTGGTTGATTCAGGTATGTATCTGTGCAGGCTAGGTGGACAGAATAAGTGTACTACTACTATGCATAAAAGGATGTATTTTACAGAAGTATGACACAGAGGACATCAACATACACTCTGAATAAAGTGTGCTTTACTATAATGCTACAAATGTAATCCCCATCTTATTCATATATTTCCAAACATTCTCTGTGTGCACAGTTTAATACCCTTACCCTAAAATGGTAATAGTACTTACATGTCCGCTATGAATCAAAAAAAAAAAAAAAAAGGCTTCTTAAGTTTTACTTTCTTAGTAATTTTTCTCTCTCAACATGAGGGTTCAAGCTATTCTGGTCTTCCTGATACGGTTCTTTTTTGTAATGATTTTGGATGGGCCTGTGTATTGCTGGACTTGGGAAGGAGGGAGGGGGTCGCATTTACTTAAATACAACTAAGCTTTACTGAGCTCAGTTGTTTTGCAGCATGGTTTCTTCTGCAACAGAAAAAGGCAATGACAATTGAGCATAGAGTTTTTTAATTACTTTCATTTTGAGCTCTATTCTTTTGTGAAAATGACCATTGACTGTAATGTTTGTTTTTTCAGTCTTTGTTTCTCAGCAGCCCATGTATGGTCCTTTCCCCTGATGCCTGAATGCAAGTGTGGCCTGTCCAGAAATGTGCTGATACAGCATGTGAGAGGCATTGCTGTGAGCTGAAAAACCTTATGTCCTTGAGTCATGATACTACATGGTGGTAGCTCATCTGCTAAAAATGCACAAGCACAGACACAATGCTTAGAAAGAAAAAGTTGAACTAGCGCAAACAGTTTAATACATAAAAATTCAAAAAAGCATTTAGAGAAAATGTTTTACCTAACAAAGAATTAGCATTTGTGCTTATTAAGTTCTGAGATTTACATTTACTGCTTTCATTAAACTGTACTGCTTGTATAAAGCTGCGTACACACGGCAAATTTTTCTTGCCCGATAATCGGTATCGGCCAATTATCGGGCGAAAATCTGCCGTGTGTACAGTCGGTCGTCGTCCATCGTCCGACGACCGTCCTGGCGGATCCATGGACGATGGACGACGACCGATCCTAATGAAAGGGAAGGGGAGAGCGCGCAGCAGGGTGCCGCTCCGTCGCTCTCCCCCTCCCCTCTCCATAGAGCATGAACGGTGCTGTATGTACAGCATCGTTCATGCATCGTGCAGTCTTTTCTCGTTGGAAAGGATTGTGAAAGATCCTTTCCAACGAGAAAAATTGCAGGTGTGTATGCAGCTTAAGTCTCTGTTCACACCTCTCCATTGTTTTCAATAATAGTAGTCCCCCCGCCCCCAGGCTACATTACCATGCATTGTTTTAGGGCATGACAATCAGCCTTGAGCTCATAACTTTGGATTTCACTGGCTGAAAAAGGCAAACAAAAAAATAGCATGCATAAAAACACAATAAAAGATATATCAACTCAGTTGATCACTGGGATAATCTACTATTTATTGCTCCTTCTGGCATGGCCAGTGGCACAGTAAATGGTGACAGTTGAGTGGCACATTGGCTCGGGTGAGGAACCATCTTTCCCCACACTTCCCCTATTTCCCCTCTTTCTTCTTCTATTCCTCTTTCTTACCTACTCTCAGCATATTGGCAATGTCTTTGTGTTATGTGGCTCTATTGCTTATACCCTTTCTGTATTCAGTTCATGTACTCTTTGGTACTCTTTGAAATGGTTTTCGTAATACACCAATATCTAAGTAGCACTTATTTTGAATATGAATCCTCTGTTCATCATATTCCTATGCCATTTGACTTAGTTTGTATCATTTCTAGGTACTCTTATAACAATTGTTTGAAATCCCCTCTTGGTTGTCTTTTTAAAATATCAAAAAATAATAAAAAAACATGCATCAACAAGCATTAAAACATGTACTAATGCAATGAGAATTAAAAAGGTGTGTCAAAGCTAAACAAAAAAATGCAAAAACAATCCATAATAACCCACACAGGTATAAACCTGGCATTAAAAATCCATTTAATAACATTATAATAACTGCATTCATTTGTTTCTAAAGCGCCTGAAGCTTAGCTTTAAGGGTGAATGGCAGCATTAAAAACTAACAACCCGTGAAGAAAACACATTAAACATTCTATTTCTTTTTCCATTGCCATCATTTGCTACCATTATTCTAACTAATTTATATTTAGTAACGTTTCCTATTATTATTATAACTTTTTAATAAATATTGTAAAAAGTTTAATACAAATCATAAACTTCATTTAGAGGTTAGAACTAATACTAAGTGCATGCAATCTGTATAATTCTGAATGTCTAGGTTGTTTGCTAGGTTAAATGCTAGGTTATTGTATGTATACATTACTGCTATGCTGTGAAGGATTTTTATTTAAAACAGTTATGTTATATTGTTTTCTATTTTTCATATATACAGTATTACAAAGCTGTTTTGCATTTTTTATGTGCTATTTATTTTTTATTGCTATGCCCTGTTAAATTGTTATATATACAGTATAGCTATGCTGTGTTGAATTGGCAATATAGTGTACACATTATTGTTATCATGTCTTGAATTTTTATCTATACAGTATTGTATATTGTCAATATTGTCAGTATACAGTATTGTCTATTCTCACTTGCATGTGTTCTATATACAACACTACTATGCTGCCCTACATTTTTATGTATACAATATTATTAGGATGTTTTGTATTTTTTCTATATACATTTTGCCATGCTGTTTTGGTGTTTATAAGGTTGCATGTTTATGTTTACATTATTGCTCTGCTGTACGTCATTTTTATACGTACAGTATCGCTATGATGTCCTGTATTTTTCTGTATACAGTTATGCTGTGAGGTCTTCATGTTTATATTTACATTATTGTCCTCCTGCTTTGCATGTTTTCTCCATACATTATTGCTATTTTGTCTTGCATTTTTATATATTCAGCATCACTGTACTTCCTTGCCTTTTTTTCTATACATTATTGCTATGTTGCCTTGTATTTTTATACATACAGCATTATTGTCTTGCATTTTTTCTCTATACATTACTGCTATGTTGTGTTGTATTTTTTATATACAGCATTGTTGTGTTGCCTTGCATGTTTTATATATATTTTACTGGTAAGTTGTGTTGTATTTTTATATATAAAGCATTGTTGTGTTGTCTTGCATGTTTTCTCTATACATTAATGCTATGTTGCCTTGCATTTTTATCTATACTGCATTGTTATGTTGCCTTGCATGTTTTCTTTATATAATATTGCTATGTTGCCTTGTATTTTTATCTTTACAGCATTGTTGTGTTGCCTTGCATGTTTTCTCTATACATTATTGCTATGTTGCTTGTATTTTTATTTAAAAAGCATTGTTGTGTTGCCTTGCATGTTTTATATATACATTACTGCTTTTTTGCAGTGTATTTTTATCTATACAGCATTGTTATGTTGCCTTGCATGTTTTACATATACATTACTGCTATGTTGCAGTGTATTTTTATTTATACAGCATTGTTATGTTGCCTTGCATGTTTTATTTATACAGTATTGCTATGTTGCCTTGTATGTTTATATATACAACATTGTTGTGATGCCTTGCATGTTTTATATATACATTATTGCTATGTTGCCTTGTATTTTTATCTATACAGCATTGTGTTGCCTTGCATGTTTTATATATCTTGTATTTTTATATATACAGCATTGTGTTGCCTTGCATGTTTTATATATTTATTATTGCTTTCTTGCCTTGTATTTTTATATATACAGCATTGTTCTGTTGCCTTGCATGTTTTATATATACCGTACATTACTGCTATGTTGTAGTGTATTTATATATATACCGCATTGTTGTGTTGCCTTGCATGTTTTATATATACATTATTGCTATGTTGTATTGTATTTTTATCTATACAGCATTGTTGTATGGCCTTGCATGTTTTGTATTTTCAGTCACAATACTAAAAGTGCATTAGCGCTGTCTACACTCAGAGCCTATAATATACCTTATGAAACCAACTAATAATACTAATAATAAAGTAATACAGTATAGGAACACTATACACTACACTGTGCTCTGGGTAAATAGTAAATGTATATGGAAGTCAGACTTTTCTTCAAAGAAAAAGAATCTCTTTCAGAACTAGTCAGTTGATTTCTTGTCTACAATATTGAATAGAATATTGTGCTTCCAGTCTTTCATTTCCACCCAGAGGTATTTTGGATGATCTATGTAAATATTGAATGTACTGATTTGTAACACTATAAAAGCAGGCAGCCTGTGGACGGATTTGCTGAATTCCTCCCCTTTCTAAGGCTGCCATTCATTTCTTCCTTCTACAACTCTCACAGGCAGCTGTGCTAGTGAACCTATACACAGGAGCTAAAAATAGAAGGCAGCCCAACAACCGGCCTGCCATTGGCTGAACCGCAGCGGCTCGCAGCCAATGGCAGACAATGAAAGCAGAACTAATACACTGTGTGTGAAATTCTATCCTGCGTCAAAACAGCCCAAGGCTGGGCAATGATTCAGGGCTGAGATTGAAGTTTAGCTGTGAAGTGTTATAGATATCTATTACTTACAGCACACAACAAAGAGCCTGTAAACTGAGGGGGCCACTCCGGGTTTAATGAAGGTTAATATGCACCAGAGTCGTGTAACGGCAGCATTGTTGCTGGGGACGAGCAGCTTTTTCCTTTTCTGTTTCACAAAGTAGCGTTGCCTGCGATTTACTATCAACGAGTTGCGAAGTCACATACGACATTATTGTGTTTCCCTTGCTCACTTGTTTGACATAAATAAAGCTTGTGGAGTGATTTGCTTCGCAATAAATCTCTTTATGTAACATCGCTCCTTTAATAAAGTTTGTACTTCTGGTAAATACTCAAGAAATTGTGCTGGTCACAGGATAACACAAATCACCTTAAGACAAGCCAAATCATTTTTATTTTTCCGTAGAAAGCAGAACTGGTTGACATTCGTGTAAGATTTTATTTCTGTGACCTCAGTCTGACTTCCTGTTTCTGTGATGAAGAAGAATGGATGGTTGTCACTGAGAGAAGAAATCTGTCAGCAATGTAAAACATTGGCGGTCTAAAGGGCGCTACAGACACCCAGAAATTATCACCGGAAATGGTTGTATTAGGAACGATGACTGTGACTGAGCAACCGGCTCTGATTATTAGAGAAAAAAAGGGGATGAGGTGCAGTGATCAGGCATGGCGGATGGGAAGATGGTGTTGAGGGACACATGAAGTAGGTTTGTCCCTAGACAGAATACATACAGGGCGCTAATCACTAGGGGACAAGGTCCCAACACATTTTATGTGGGGCAAAATAAAGGACAAAACTTAAAAGTAACCCAAAGTTACATTCTGTAGATGATGTGTTATTGTTCATCACCTACTGTATACAATATGTAATACGGGGCCACATATGAGAATCTGCATATGTAAACATGACATACCAGTACCAGGGGAGGACTGGAGAGACGGGTTGGGGGAACCAGCACCGGCCAGGATAAGTATCTAGCACTGTCATGCTTCCAAGCTGGGCTCTGCATACAGAGGGAGGACAGGGGAATGCAGCAAACACTTGCACATGGGTTGGACATGGCAACAGGAACATAGTAGGCCCCAAAGTTTGCAAGGGCTTGCATGCTGCTGAACGAGCGACAATGCCCTATGTTTGTCCTCTGGTCATATTATGAATACTTGCATTTAATGAGAGACTTTCCAACTGCCAACAGAGGCCAGTGCACATCTAGGCCATCCATCACCACTGCCGCCATTTCCTCCTGTTCTTCCAGGACCTGCTTCTTTAATCTTCAACCGTCTTCCACAAACTGGTGTCAAATACCACAACTCTTGCATAGGGAAATACTGTCATCTATCTCGTACTCCAGGCATCCCTGCACAATTAGAAAACATGAAGGCAGAGAAAGATGAATTACCCGAACAGGCATAAAGTGTCTTTTGTGCCCTAAAAAACTAAACTGCTACACATTTGTTTCAATTCTATTTCTTTTACAATCTTTTTATTGCTGTGTTTCCCTACGTACAGAACATACAGCAGCAATGGTAAATTACAATATAAAGACGTCCAGACCCCAGCTTGCAGCTTTATCTTTTTTTTTTTTTTGCAGCATGACAGGTGACCCAAATCTGGGGGGCACTTTTATTAAAGATCAGAAGTCAAAAAGCCAAGCTGATGTTGGCCCTATCCTGCTTCTTGTTTTTAGTCAGTCAACACATGAACTAATAGTAAATCATAGGAAATGATAGACCAGAACCTACATACCCCAGGTTTTTGTGTTCCCTGGCTCTGTATAGCAAAGAACAGTCACCTAGAGGCATTGTTAAGATTGTTACAGGTACACTTTAAACAAAAGTTCAGTGTGTTACTAATTTTAACCTTTTTTTTAACCAGAATATGTGTGTTTTTGTTTTTAACTAAAATCTATACTGATAAGAACAGAATGTTGACAACTGTCCCTAATCTTCTATTTGATTTTCTTGTGCAAATATCTGTCCGCTGCAGGTACATTTATGGTGTTTTAAAGCAGTTAGACTGCAACAATTGACAGTGCAGGGTGTAACCAATGTACTTGCAGGAAACAAGGGAGGCGTACTTTGTTTATTTCTTTTTATAAAACATTTCCTAGAATATAGACTGCACAAACTAGAATTGCTAAATATGTTTATACTGGAGCAATGCCAGTTCTTTCCAGAAAGGAATGTGGGTTTTGGTAGGAGAACCTTACCCGCTTAATAGCAATACACAGCTGTGGAACAGCAGTAGAAAATATTTTACCAGAAATGTATCTATGACACAAGTACTACAGATGTGTTTTACTGGGCAAACGATTTATTGTTATGTTCGTACAGGTTTGAGATTCCTTAACAAATCACAGCCAGGTGGATGACACGCTGATGGAGTTATGGAATACAGTGGTGTCATCCGCTCACCCACAGCATGTAGAATAAATAGTGAAGGACCAGCAAGAGACTGGTGAAGTCATCTTTCTGCTCCCTCCCAACAAAAGCTTGTTCCTTGTCAGCACGTTTTTTTGCAGCACATCTTATTGGTGCTGAAGACTGACACTTTCTCTTAAAGTTTTACAGCAAACTTAAAAAAGTGTGCTTTGTATTGCATTGGCATTCATCTTGGATGGTGCCCGAATGCACTAATACAGTAGTGGGCAAACACCAAAGAACTCAGAGCATGTGTTCTATTGTATGCTGTGTACACTTGGTGCACATTTGATTTTGGCTCTGTAATGGTGCATTTGCAGCATATTTAGGTAAATTTCACAATATTTATTATTATATGGACCGTAACACACTACATTGAAACACAAAAGTGACAACGGGCCCCATAGCACAAGCACTAAGCAGTCCTATAAGAGAGTTGCAAAGCCTGTGTATGAAATGAGCAAATATTGGCTGACTGTAATCACGTACATTAAAAATGAGAGACTCAATACAGGAACATGGTATTTGAACATTTACAAATACATATATTTGTAGCTTACATATCTTACACATCTATCTAGGGCCCCCGAATTAGCCTGGAATGCCCCTAGTTTTAATTTTTATGTTTGCCAGCTGGAGCCAGTCTAAGCATTGTTTACTTTTTCTGCACTCTACAGGATATGGATTGCTCCTGTGTGCTTGTGTTGAAGTGCACACAGAGTGGGAAGAACTATATCTGGTTGATGGATTTTTCTCTATTCTCAACAAACCACTTAGGGCTTTAATTAGTGGTGTCACCTGAGGGAAGGAGATAATTATTTGGAGGCAGCTTCCAGAAGGGTCTATGGACTCTGGACCCTGCCTAGTCCAAAAGGATCCTTTGGTTAATGTTTATGGGACTCTGCCCAGACAGGACAATAGGATGTGGGCTTTGTCCAGACATGGTCAATGCTTGATGCTTTGTATGCCAAAGTATATTGAATTGAGCAAAATTATAGCTACCTGAAAGGAGCATTTATACTAAAATATTGTATGATGAATTGTCTAGGGAGAACTAAGCAGAAAGCTGATCCAGGGCATTGGGAAAATGATTTGCTATTAATTAAAAGATTGTGATGTAGCTTTAGGAAGGTTTGTAACCTTTACTAGAGAGGGATTGTGACAACTCATAGGGTTGCAGTTTCTAACTAACTCTTAAAAGGCAAACATTTATCGGGACATTTATAAAAAGAAAATTCTAGTAATCTGTGTTTTGAGTTATGAAGGTTAACCCCAAATTTGTGTATCACACTTTTTTGGGTATCTTTATTCTATATCTGAAAGAAAAGAATAAAATGACTGGCGCCCAGCTTTATTTCCATACCACATACCAAGGACGCAACCCTGAGAGTGGACGCAATCAAGAGAGACAGTACAGGGGGGTTTAGGACTATCAGCCTGCCCCATTATGGAGAGTAATGTTGGTATGTGTCTATGTACTTCTTTACAGAGGCTTCCTTTTTAAAGGGATACCCCTGCTGCAGACACATGGATTCTACATTTATTTAGTAAGAATCTCACTAGGAATTATTATCCTTCTTATTATCCAAGCTTGGCCTGAAAACTTCTCAACATTTTTTGATTTGTTTTGAAGTACCATTTTACCTAATAAGATTTTAACCACATTACTTTAAAAGCGAAATGAGATTTGATGTCTGTGTAAGTGTCAGCTTTGATTAGCCACGTATCAATCCATGCACTTGTTTCCTAAGAAACGTCATAGTAATAGTGCAGACAGAATATGGTCATTTACAGTTATAGAGAATACATCATGCTCTTGGGAGCTGCAAGCCAAAGATTATCAAACCTATGATTAGCTTTGTGTAGATTGAAAGAAGGCACTAAAACACACTAATGGTACTCTGCAGCAACATTAAAGCCAATCAAATGAGCTTGCTCAATTGCAATCTCTTGAAAGCCAACTCCATTATATTACTAAATTGTTAAAAGTGACATGTTTTGTAGATCCTGACCTTCAGTAAAATAGCCTAGGTTGCATTTTATTCAATAATTTTAATGCATATTGAATTCCCATCACAGGGTTTAATGATAAAACATTTATATATAAAAAGCTTAAACCATTGATGTCAGAAGCATAACTTTAATGACATTCACACTGATTGGCTGCTAGTAGATGCAATTTAAAATTATTTATTCAATTAATTGTAATATAATTTAATACATCATTTTAGAATTCCACACTGCCACTTTATGGGGAGCTCCCCACACAATGAGACTTACTGTATTTCAGAATCAAAACATCTGATTGTATTATTTTGCACTTTGGAAGCCTGGTCTTAGGACAAGTGCCAAGGCCCCCCAGAGCTGACCCCATTGCATTTAGGATCCAACAGTATGGCACCTCACCTCTGTGGATTTATTTCTTTGGTAAGGCCAATTCGGTCAGAGCCCGCAGGGCTAATACAGCCTGCTAATATGAATATTGTTCATGAAAAGATGTTATGGGACGTATAGGTTCAGATAGTTAAAGTTTAAGGTTACTGGGGTTTCTTAGCAAGTTTTACAACTTGGACATACTCCATAAAAATGTAATTTTTTTGTGTCCAGCTGCTGTTGCCATTCATTTTTCCTAGGAGCAGAACACTTTTCGCAGAAGAAAACGTTCATTCAGTTGCCTAAGACATCATGAAATCAAGCTGACATTGGCCTCAGTGCCACCTGCTCTCTCCATTGTTTTTCAGCAGACAAAAGGGAAGCTGTTTGTTAGGCTCGATTATACTAGAGTACAGCTCAGCTTTAGACCAGACTGCAGAGCATGAAAGCAATGCAGACATGTCAAACAGATGTACAACTGCACATAAAACTTTAAACTGGGGAGGCTCTCAGAAAGGAGGTCAGACATAGCTTACAACACAGCTGTCGCATTCTCAAGAAGTGGCATGAATGCTGATAAAGACTTTACTACAGCTGATTTGCTAGCTGCTATATCCCTTACCATTCTAAATGGGCCTCCTGCAGGGGCAAGGGCTGGATTTAGAGGGGGAATTCCAAAACTGCAATCATAGTTCCTCCTTTTCATACAATAAGTAGGTTAAGGCATCAACATGTTAACTGAAATAAAAATAATGTATCCCTGAGCTTCAAACATTAAGAAGTAAAAATACAATTATAAATACTTACTATGAAAAGTTTTCTTTGTTAGCTGTGCTGGTGTAAATGAATCTGTACTGGTTCACTGTGCTGTAAGTCAGTCAGTTGAAAAACTATGAAAGAAACTTGAAAAATGTTAAGGCATTACCCACCTCTCCCCCCAATCCCCCTTTCCCTTCTGGATATTGTATTTACCAGTACTTTTATTTTTATCTGTTTTCCTGCACTGAAATACTGTCCATAAAACTTGAAAAATATCAAGGCATTACCCAGCTCTACCCTCCAATTCTCCGTCTCTATTCTCGGATATATCAGCTTTGATTTTCTTCAACCGATTTCCTGTAGTAAAATGCACCTTTTTTTATCAATGACATCATCACCAAGCTTGTTACATTCCTTCATGGCAGCTGCCAAGTGCCATTTATCCACTGTGAAAAGGGCATTGGGGTCAAGGTAGCATTGTTTTGCTGGAGTCGATGTGTACATGTAGAATGGTACAGGGGGTAGCAGGCAGAGCTGACAATGCTGGCTGAACTTTCAGTACATCAATGGTACCATGTTAGCAGCTCCAACAGGGAGTTTTGTGCACAATTAATTTTTGAGAGATTAACAGGTATCCATTTTTACCCTCAGTGCTTTTAAATGTTATAAAATATAAAAAATAAATGTATTGCAGAGGCATAGAAATGTTTAAATGTTTGCCCTGATAATCACCTTTATCACTTAGCTACCATGCTGTCTCCTGGAGTTGAGGACCCTTACTTTAGTCTAGAGGAAGCTTCAAGAGATTGATTTACGCATAGCTGATGTCAGAAGTCTGGGATTTAGAATAAGGAATTAAGAGTGAGGAAGTCAGTCCTGCTAAATGTCTGCTTAAAGTGCCCCAGAAAGAAAAATAAAGTTGTTGTCCTTGGCTGATCATCTAGTAATCTGGTATAGCTAAATAACATGGGGAATGGCCATGCACATGCTAGATTTATTTCCCAAGACAATCACAGACTGTTGTCTCAGACAATTACTGTATAGTGCTCTATGCACTGTTGTAGTACTAGGGTAAATAACCCAGGGAATAAATCAATTTACCTATAGAAAAAAATTACAACTGATTTACTTATGTAAATTGAGCATAGAGGGAGAGTAAGATAAATTAATGCCCATGGGTGGTTTCCTGGCCTGTGTAATAATCAGTGAAATGTTTGTACATAATAATTACCACTGAAAGCAGAATAAAAGCTCCATCATACATTCAACAATTCCTTTGTTGTACAGGATTGGTAAACTGTTACTACTTACTTTATTCTACTAACATTCACATCTAATAATAAACAACAGAACAAAATAAATGAAAACAAAAATGTCTGCAGTAGTGGTATGTGATAGCACAAAGTGAACTTTTTAAAGTTACCACTTGGGGGCCTCATATGACTCAAATTCTGAATCTCACAACCATCAACCATTACTGCATACTGTAAATATGCAATGTATATATTCTAACAAGAATACATTGTCAGCATTTTAACAAGACTATGTTAAATTAAGCTATATTTAAAAAATAAAGAGGAACAGGCTATTCACCAGAAAAATAGCTATATCCATAGATCATTTTCACGTTAACACCATTTTTCATGTTTTTACTTTTCAGCAGGATTGCCAATTTTAGAAGTTCATCGCTTAAAGTGTTAAAAGACAGTGATGGCCAAATTTTTAAAGCAGTAGGCTTTATTTTAATTATATGGAGATCATGAGGTTTGTTTCCAACAATATGGGAACAAAAAAGTGGTAGTGTGCAACTTATCACCACTTCCTTATAATTATGCCCCCTAAGTTAAGCTGCGTACACACTTCCAATTTTTATCGTTCAAAATGAACGACGAACGAACGATTGGGCAAAAATCGTTCGTAAAAAAAGTAACCAACGACGCCGACGAACGAGGAAAGTCGTTGGAAATGAACGACCGGACCGGCGGATCGGATTGGACGACGATCGTTGACCATCATTCGTGTGTACGATCGTTCATTGATCGTCCATGGTCTGAGCATGCGTGATGAACGAACGTTCCTGCGGTGCACGTAACTTCCTGTATCGTTCAAACGATCGCATCTATTGTGTGTACAATATCTACGAACGATCGTGTCGTTATCTGTATGTACAGGATCGGTGCTATACGATCGTTCGCAGATATCGTGCAGGATCGTTCGTCGTTCGTTTACCAACGATAATAATTGGAAGTGTGTACGTAGCTTTAGACCCTAAAAATGAACTTCTCATATTTGCTCTTATTTGAGCTGTTGATTATACAAAATGTATTGTTGTACCTGTCTCAGTCTTCCTAGTGTGACAATACGGCCCCTCCACAAATACAGTACAGTGATGGAGCATTGACACCGTAGAAACAGAAGTGTATAATTAATAGGATAACCATGTGAACATTTAGGGGAATCTATTTATCTATCTATCTATCTGATTGTGTATATAAATATGGATATAGATGGATACATGCACTGGCCCTGTAGTTGTGAAATCTATTGTGTCCTTTAGTAAAGCCAAGCTGTATTGTGAGCATAGACTGCTAAGCTTTTAAATACTCTGTTTGCATTACAATTATAATCCTCTTTTTATTCTCTTACTGTGTAGTTTTAGTGTTTTTAGTATCTTCATATTTTTTTATTCATATTCCTACTGAGTTAAGAACATAAGTCGAAAGGGACAAAAAGGATTTCTAAAAATGTAAATTGCTTCTTTAGGCAAATGTTGTCTGGTTTACACCTGATAAGAGAAGAAGTGTAATCTATCCTTGATTTGCCATAAATGTATGACAGAACAATCACCTTCTCTAGAATACCCAGATACAAACTTAAATTTATATTTTTTATTTTTGTTTTTTAATTCAGTATTTTTCAATCTGTTTAAGTAATCACTAATATCTCCTTATTATACCCCCTTTACCGGTCCTTAGATATATTGGCTGCATTCATTTTTTTTCTCTTTATTTACCTTCTCATAACACCCTTCCTGTATCAGTGTTATGCTCACTTACTGTATTTTATCTATAGACAATTTTGTTTTAGATCTTTACAGCACAGAGTGGGGTGTTCTGTAGTGTACTGAGGAGAGAGGACTGATTCCAACACTCAGGTCTAATAGTGAATTTTTGTTTGAAACCTATGTTACCTATAGTGCTCCCTAAAAATAGATATTTTGTGAGAATCTAGTTCTACTTTAAAAGATTAGGATCTATAAAGATTGGTCATGTAATCTGTTCTCCTTGTCTATCTAGTGTACACATAAAAGGTTCATAATAGCCAAGGTAAAATATTGTAAATATCACAAACTTCTTGATGGATGAATGCCTACATGACGTCAGCAGTGACCTACTTTCCATAACAGCCAGGGGTGAACTGAATGGAAAAAATATTCTTACATAACTACCCTGCTAGCCACATAGCCTCTGATTCCCAAAATGGGAGAAGATCCCAGTATGATTTGGTTTATATAAAACAAGGAGCTGTCATATTCCTGCAACAAAATCTCATCAGATGTGCAACTAGAAAAAAAAGGGGGAAAATCCTTCATCTATTCATAGAAGGCAATTTGTCATGAGGTAAAACCACTCACGTTATCATAACATTTAATCCCTAGTCTTTTCCTCTCTTTTTACCTACCCACAAATTCTTTCTGTTGCCTAGTCACCTTTTACCCCCCCATGATGTGCAGAAGATCAAACTGCCTAGCATAAATCACAATTTACGCCACATAATACTGCACAGCCCTCATACTAGTCAAGGCATCCTGGGAAGATGACCCCAAAGAATTATACCAATGCTAAAAAGATTATCTTCAAAATATATGCTTTATATTTACCAGTGCTGCTGGTAATTGGAATGGAACCTTTGCTCTATTGTATAGCTAGCAGTAGAAGTTTGACAACCAACAGATGTCTTTGGCTGCATACACACGTGCAATAATTGTCATTGGAAAGGATCATTCACAAGCCTTCCCAATGACCAATGACTGAAAGATGGAGCAGGACCCTGCTGCGTTCTATCCCCCTTCACTTCCATTAGGATCGTTGGTCGTCCATCTTTCGTGGATCCGCCAGGACGCTCGTTTGGACGACAGGTGCTGTACACACACCAGATTCTTGTCAGATATCAGCCCTGAGACGATTATCGGATGAGAACCATTGCACGTGTGTACCTAGCCTTTGTTTTTGCTTTGGACACTGTGGTTCCATCTGCTGGCCACTCCATTAGTAGAGTTGCAGTTACAAACCAGAGGATTAGTGGCCTGTGTTCTATCAAACAGCCCACCCACCATACTGTCCTACTTAGTGGGTTGGTTTCAAACAGTTAGTTTCAAACAGTATCTCAAGGGTTAGTGTTAGGGGTTAGGTTCTGTTTAAGGTTAGGCACAAGATAGAGGGATTAAGTTTAAATACTAAGCAGAATGGTTAGGATTTGGGCACTGGGAAGGCAAATTGAGGCTAGGAAGAAGGTGTGTGTGTGTGTGTGGGGGGGGGGGTGGCTTTATCTATCAGGAAGGGTACAGAAGGTATATTTAGAAGGCAATAAACAGGATATAAGCTTAGGTTTCATGTAGTAAGGAGGGTTTTTTTTGTACTGGGATAGGAAATCTTCACAGGGTAGGTAATTTTGGCTGAACACCAGTGAAGGGAATTAGAGTGCACAAGTGAAAATACTGCTGTATACCAAATATTCTACCAGCATTTCTAAAGCAAAATAGTCATCTACTATAAACACATCCTACTCATCAAATAGTCCTACCTGGACAGGTTAATTTGTCTTGTTATTTGGAGGGCTAGTATTAAGGCTTAGATTTTGGATAAGTTAGCCTCTCCTTAAGGTTAGGCACCAGGTAGATGGGTGAAGAACCCTATTTATTGTACAGTGCTGTGTAATATGTTGGCACTTTATCAATACAGTTTCATAATAGGGAGGATGGTTGAGGTTAGGCATCAGGAAGAAGGTTAAGGTTAGGCAACAGGTATGTTTAGCTTTATGAACAGAAAGGAAGTGGTTTTGTTTAGGAAGCACCAAGAAGGTAGGTTATGCTTAGATACTTACCAATAAGGGTGATTTTGCTGTGGGCTAAGGAATCTTGATATGGTCATTTCATTTGAATATCAATGGTGAGAGGACCACATCACACAAAGGTAAATCACAGGAATCCAACATATTTGAACCTTTTGGGTACTGAATATTCTTTTAGTGCTTCTAATTCTTTAAGTAAACAAGTTCCAAACACCCGAGGTGGTGCTGGTAAAACAAATAGATATTAAAGAGACCCTGTCATTAGGTAAGGTCCTAAAGTATTCTCAAAACAAGTCAGTAATTCCTTCTTACTGGACTGACTAGAGCTATGGTTGCCCAATACATTTCATATTTTGTCTTCTTTTAACAAAGGATCATATGCTGATAAATGTTTATGTAACATTTCTCTGTGTTGCTCATTGTGATGCGTCCTGCATGATTGCTTTTGTTAGCCTTGACTGCTTGACTGCCTGGTCAGCTGTTCTAGGAGAGAGCGGACATCACCTTCATCTATACATATGTTTGTCTTTGTCCTGGTATTGTAGTGTGTTGACAGTTCTGACATAAAATAAACATTATCTTACTGCTTGTGCTTAAGCTTGTATTGTAGGTTCTTTCTGTGGCTACTTATGCTTGTTTTGCTTGTTCTTCTATATGTTATAAGTTTAATAAAAAGCAAAATTTGAATGGGACAGCCTGATGGATGTAATGTACTGCAGATAGGGAAATGCTATTGAAAACGTTAACAAATGCAACTTCCATTCATATGCATGTGCCAGCCACTACTGGCAAAGAATGCCAGTATCCTCAAAAGTACAATAAATAGTTTTTAGATCACGTGATAACCAAAAAATTCACTTTTTTACATGTTTTTGCGCATTATATATATTAAAAAACTACCCCAACAAATATCATCAGTTTAACTAATAGTGTACCATAGCTGTTATCAGTGGGAGGAACAGTTCCCTGGTATTGGTATCAATGGGAAGAATAGTACCCAATCATTGAAACTGTGGGATGAATAGTGCTCCATCATTGGTGTCAATGAAAGAAATAGTGCCTCATCATTGGTGTCAGTTGGAGTGATAGTACCTTATTGTGGGTGTCAATGGAAAAATAGTGTCTTATCATTATTGCCAGTTGAAAAAATATTGCCCTAATTTTGGTGCCAACAATGGAAATAGTGTCCCATCCTTAATACCAGCAAGAGAAATAGTGTTTATTGTTGGTGTCAGTTGGACGAATAGATTTCCATTATCGGCATCTATGGAAGGAATAGTGTTTCATCATTGGAATCAGTGGGAGTAATGGTGCATAGACAACTAGCTGAAGGTAAAGAAAGGGATGCATCAAGCCTATGTGTCACAGTTTTAGAAATTCAGATATATTTATAACATGTCATGCTTAATGAAGTAACTGAAAGTCACCCTAGGGACAAAGAAAGAGAGTATTTTAATGGGCTTACATTAGCATATAAATATGACATGGTGGCTGTAATTTTACAAAAATGTACCATCAATTACTAAATGAGTTTATACAAATAAAAACGTGTACAGTTGTCAATAAAATGAACCTAACCTTACCTGAATAATGCCTAAGATAACAAGTGCTGAAGTATAGGTATTACATGGTGCCTGCAACTACCTGTGTTTGTCCTCAAATCCTAGATCTGGATCCTAGATCTCAAGGGTGTACACAGATCCTCAACTTTTCTGCACAGTAAAATTAAGTACATTCTTAAATGTACTAATCCTAAAGTTAGTATACTGTACAGACCAGTAAATACATTGTACAGCTTGAGGCAGGTAGAGAAAAGCAGGCACGGGCCATGGTTGTGGTAGGTGCATGAGTACTTACCTGCTCTTTGATCTACTGGTTTATTGGTTTCTCTCTCTTATTATCTTTTATGTTAAGGTTGTCTTATTTGTACCTGCTTTTATGGTTTCCCCAACATATAAAGATGCTCAGGTGATTATCATGGGAATTAATAAATTGATAATGGTAGCCACTTCCTTGTTCTCTCAGGAGCTCCCAAAATGTTTCAAGCACAGGAGCTGCACAAGATTGCTGCAATCTAAAGTCTGCTGGGAAGGAAATAAGGAAAAATATCACTGCATGCCCCTAGATGTTATCTCCTTTGTGTGGGGACTCTGTCATTGTGCAGGCCATTAAAGCTGAACTCCAGCAATACCTTTTGGACAGTTGTACAGGCTCCTTTCCTCTAATAAAATAGTTATCTCTGATTCCGCTGCACATTTTAAACTTCTCACTCAATTTATTAAAGCTCTCCAAGACTAGAGAAGATAGGACATAGGTGAACATGGGTGATCCAGTAAACAAGCATAGATCTGGTCCAGGATTGAAATATTTTGCCAAAGTATTAACAAATGATATTAGAATTATAATAAATCAGGCCCAATTTGTGCTGGTAGCTCAAACAAGTTAAACAGAACCCAACTGTTCTTCATTGGATTTCAGTTCATTGAGGCTCAGTGTTACAAGTGAACATTACCATAGCTTCCTAGGAAGCTACTACAGCAACCTGCCTCCCTCTCCCAGCAGCCAAACTTTTTCTGGGTTGTATGCAGAAAAAGAAGGAGCTAGCGATAACACACAATCACACCCAGATACATACAACCCCAGCACACATTCACTTACATACAGTCACATATATACACCTGCACAGTTACCTTATTCACACACAAATACCAGCTGTCACTTACCTTTTTTGCCCTGTGCTTGCATAGCTGGCTGTCTTTCCACCCTCTTCAGTAGTGTTGGTCGAATAGTTCAGTGTTCGATTCGGCCACTATTTGATTGAATACCCCGCTATTTTTTCGGGTGATTGAATGCTGAACACTATTAAAGTCTATGGGGGTAAAATTCGGGCTATTTTCGTGACTGTGTAGAACTGCAAGAGCAATCAGGTGAGCAGAGCTGACAGCTCCGCTCTCCCCTTGATTGCTCTTGCAGCCCTAGCGTATGTGTTCTTGGATAGAGATTCTCTATCCAAGAACACAGTGTTCTTGGATAGAGAATCTCTATCCAAGAACACATACTACAGTTCTTCTAGGGCTGCAAGAGCAATCAGGGGAGCAGAGCTGTCGGCTTTGCTCCCCTGATTGCTCTTGCAGCCCTGGCGGAACTGTCTGTGACTCCACAGCCCATGACACTGACAGGATGTCAGCCTATCAGCTCCCCCCTCAATGGGAAAGATGATGCATTCTGTTTGATCGCACAGATTGGACACCTCTAAGGCCAGTGGTGAGCTTTACCAACTAAAATAGCCATAAACAATTTGTATGGATGCAAAGATATTACAGATCCAATTCTATATCTTTACACTAGATCAGCATTTCCCAACCAGGGTTCCTCCAGAGGTCGCTAGGGGTTCTTTCAGCAATGAGCAATTTGTGACTCTCAAATCAGTTTACGTGACACAAATGAACGAGTTGAAAAGCGTCACATAAAATGCAACTAAAATTCCACTTTGAAAATTGCTGTGCATGCAGGTCGGTCTTTATTGCAGAAAGGAACAGGAGATGTCCCTTCTGCAGTAAAACATACGAGGGGGTGCTGAGAAGTTCCTGGCTTTGCCCCCTTCCAGATGAAATAGAAAAATGGGTGTGGGGGCATATGACAGCCTAATATCTTAGTATGTAACTGTGCAATTATCAGGACTTTGCGATTCTTAAAACTGGTTTTACTTTTAGTGAAAAGCTGTGATGGCAGAGGCACAAGCAAGTTTCATGTTGTTGGAGTTATGGGCCATCATGAAGTTTTTGTTTTTCCAGGGAAAGTCAGCAAAGGACATTCACACTGAGATGTCACACACATTGGGGGAGAAGTGTTCTTCCTACAGCACTGTCAAAACCTGGATATCTTGTTTCAAGACTGGGCATTTCACTGTTGAAGATGAGCCCCATAGTGGGCGCCCCCCAATCTCAACTGACCCAGCAACCTGCAATGCTGTCCATGAGCTGATTATTGAGGACAGGCGAATATCCGCAAAAAAGATAACCCAGATACTTGACATCTCACGGAAGCGTGTTGGGTTTGTTATCACCACTATCCTAGACATGCGCAAGCTTTTAGTGAAGTGGGTGCCGAAATGTTTGAACAGTGATCATAAGAAGGAATGAGTTGAAGCATCCAAAGTTGTTTTGGCCCTAGCTGCACAAAACTTTTTGGCTGGGTTAGTGGCTGAGGAGGAAACCTGGCCCCATATCTACGATCCTGAAACCAAGGAACAGTCAAAAGCATGGCGCCACAGCGAGTCCCTGCGGCCGAAGAAGTTCCGAACCCCGAAATCAGCCAAAAAATTAATGGCGTCCGTTCTCTGGGACAAAGACAGTATTCTGTTGGTGGACTACCTACCTCAGGGCTCTAGTATCACCGGACAGTATCATTCTAACCTCCCAGACTAGCTGAAAGCGGCAATTAAGATAAAATGCCGTGGAAAGTTAACCAAAGGGATCCTTTTTTTGCAGGACAATGCACCTGCGCACAAGTCCAACTTGTGGCTGCCAAATTGAACACCCTGGGTTTCCAATTGTTCCATCATCCCCCCTACTCACCTGACCTGGCCTCTTTGGACTATTATCTGTTCCCGAATTTGAAGAAACACCTGAAGGGGCAACGTTTTGAGGACATTTCTGATCTCAAATAGCAAAAGTCAAAGAGCGCTGCTTTGCGACCCTACCAAAGGACTTTTATTTGAACGGTCTAGAAAAGCTGCAACTACGCTGTACCAGGTACATCAGTCTCAGGAGGGAATATGTTAAATAAATGTGTTATTTCATAACTCGGGCAAAGCCAGGAACTTCTCAGCACCCCCTCATATCTACCTGTCAGATCACTATCTTCTTCTACAAGAAAAAAAACTCTGAGCTGCAGATGCTGCACATACTGGGGAGCTGAAAGGTAGCTGGAAAATTAAGATTAAGGTGAATTGCCATTTTGCCACCACTTCCCCGGATATTTCTACCCACAGCACTGGTCCCTTGTTATATGATAGATTTTTTGTTACCTGACCTTGATTTAAGCATACATGTTAGGATCAATAACAATCATATCTGTTTTGTCTGAGCTCAGACAGAAGAAGGTACAATAGGCAGTACCAAGGCTGGCCCACATTTTGCAGGTGCAGATTGAGGTCATTAGGAAAGTGTAAATACCAGCAACTATGGGGGTTTACCAAACAAGACAAAATGCATGCAGAACCAGAGCCAGTCAGCAGCTCAGCTCTATCCCCAAAGTAAATTTGAATGTACCATTCACACCTGGCAGCAATGTCATTTAGCATTGCAGTAC
The DNA here is from genome assembly GCF_032062135.1 of Pyxicephalus adspersus. NCBI lineage: Eukaryota > Metazoa > Chordata > Amphibia > Anura > Pyxicephalidae > Pyxicephalus > Pyxicephalus adspersus. Next base: position 83,507,213 of record NC_092859.1, on the reverse strand, counting down.
AAACCATGATCTATAATTAGTTGTTGTTAGGGACGCCATCTTATTCTCTTGTTCACAATGCACAAAACCAAAAGCAAGCAATACCTCATTTCAATTTTTTCCAGAGAAAATATTCTTGATACAGTCTCCTGGTTGAAATTATTACTAATTATGTTGTTACTATTCTTTTTCAACCTGTCAGCAATGTCACATAAAAAGATTACCTAATATTATATTTCAGTGGGAAGCAAGCATGGCAAATGAAAAGAAAGTAGATATTTGTCACAATAGTTTGGCTTCCAGCAGGCTTTATAATGATAAGAAATTCATTACAGTTGATATATTGCACACAGCTGTGAGAATATAAAGCTTTTCAGATTATCCTCACTGTAAACATAATACTAACAAAGGTCTCTTGTGTGGACACCTGGTGCACATCACAGATCAACATGTCAGGTACACAACAGCTGTAGGGTGTGAACTGGCAGACCAACAAAACCTAACAGTTTCCTCAAAATGGGTAACTAGGAAAGCAGTGTAACATTCACTTAATTTACAACTTTCCAACATTTGTAGGTATTGCTGTGACATTCACACATTGCTTTGGCTTTCTCGGCCATCCAGTCTTATTTTAGAAAAATAAAACAACATGTTTTATAACACTTGGATCAGACAAACTACCTTTTTGTTTCTCACATAGAATGCCATTTAAGATGTGTTATCATAATGGTAGTGAGAGATTGTGGTGCATGGCTAAAGTATATTTAAAAGTAAAACGTTTTTTTATATGGATATAAGGTCAGATCCAAGTCCTTCTGTTCCTTGTTTTTCCATAGTTGTCCCCTTTTTTGGGTGGTTATATGCAGCTCTATAAAATATAATTTTTAATTAATATAACGTTTTATTTTGCACTAAACAGTTAATATGGTCTCAATACTATTCTATTTGTTATTTGGGTCTGCAGGAGTGTGTCATTTGCGTACACACTTTGAGCTAAAAAGTGACTTTTCTCCTTGTCTCCAAATGTTGGCAAGTAAGAATAAAACCCGTGACATTGTTTTGGGCCATTGAAGAAATGTTTCTTCACTTCTGTTCACATATGAAACATGAGGTAAAAGGTAATATCTGCAGATATCCTGTCTTCATTGTTACTGTAAACCTGACCATACATTGTACTAGTAATTTTTTGGGCGGTGCTCTCACTGACATTGACTAGATCAATAAATATTGATCTAGCTTATCTTAGTTTTTATACCAAATTCTCTAGATTCAGGGTTTATTGAACTTGTGTGTGTGTGTGTGTGTGTGTATTTCTGTTTTTTAGTATTGAGGAAGCAAAAATGTTTAGTTTGTCTCTGCTTGTATTGGTTGTAATACTTTTAGAAGCTAATTATATATATAGAATCATGTAAAATGTATAAATTGTATGTTTTTCACAGAAATATCTAAATATAAACAGCTATTTTACTAAAACCGGGTCATTTTTTCCATTTCTTGCGTAGCAAAGGTATTATGCAGAAAGTGAAGGCTTCCAATGGGTAACCTGAATAATTGTTCAAGATGAGACATCCCCTTACATTGTAGAGATCTCCTGTTACTTTCCAGATGGAACGCCCACTCTATTCAAAATATACAAAAGTTTAAGCAACATAGGTTAATCCACAGTAACTCCAAAGCTTGGAAAGCAGAAAACTTTTCCACTAAGTCTCAGCTCACAAGTATCTTTGGATTTTTTAAGATTTGGTCTTCAATTTTCTTTTTTGTAGACAGAATTTGTAGACAGTTGTACTTCTAAATGCTGTGTATCACACTATATGACTCTGCTGGCAAGACATAGATCTTTAGATGGAATCAGTTCAGGAAAGCCTTTGAGAAATATTTATAATTAATGTGCCTTTGTGGCTTTTCACTTCCTAAACAATTCATGATTTTAAATATTTACTAGTCACTTCATAAACTGCTGTATTTGACTGGTACAAACATAAAGGAATGTGAGACACCTTTTCCTTCAAATGTTTCTGAGCAAGCTGTGATATATGGGGCAAAAGGTTAGTAGACACTGGGGATTGGTTTATAGAGATGTAACAACATCAGGAATCATTCACGCATTGAATCAGTTTTAAAACAATACACCCTATTAGTAAGACAGGAACCAATACTGCTTGAAGGTCATGACACATGCATATTGCTTGTAAAGAATACCTGTACTAAGGGGAAAATGTAGGATGGCATTTCAGATTTCTCTCCAAAGATTCTGGTGGTTTCACTGGCATGCTATTGCTTATCCACTAATTTCAATACTTTTTAGTCTCTGACCCAAAGCAAGTATGTTGAATGGGAGTTCTGACTTTATACTGACTTAAGCTACGTACACACTTCCAATTATTATCGTCGGAAAACGAACGACGAACGTTCCTGCACGATATATATGAACGATCGTATAGCACCGATCCTGCACATAGAGGTAACGACACGATCGTTCGTAGATATTGTACACACAATAGATACGATCGTTTAAGCGATAGAGGAACTATGTGCACGACAGGAAAGTGAACGGACGTTCGTTCATCACGCATGCTCAGCCCATGGACGATCAACGAACGACCGTACACACGAACGATGTTCAACGATCGTCACCCAATCCGATCCGCCGGTCCGGACGTTCGTTTCCAACAATTTTCCTCGTTCGTCGGCGTCATTGGTTACTTTTTTACGAACGATTTTTTGCCCAATCGATCGTTCGTCGTTCGATTGGAACGATAAAAATTGGAAGTGTGTACGCACCTTTATTCCTCCTTCTCATAGTATATATTGGTCATAGATATAAGAATGTTCCTAAAGGAGGATTTGGATAATCATGAGCCAAATTTACCTCCAAACATCCTTCTCCCTCTCTCATGTCCCACCTAATTTCTGTTTAATTCCAAGACCATAAATAGGGTATGAAAATGGTAATGAAAGAGCAGTCAGAAAATCCTAATACCCAATACCCCTTTTCAAATGGGAACCACCAAATAAAAACTATATGAAGGTTAACGCAATTCAGTAATTACCTATTATCATGCACGGTCAAGTCTCTGATCTTTGTACGCCAAAGGTTTGTCAATCTAGTACAGATTCTGAAACACTTGAAATAGTCTTGTATTCTTGGAATTCCAATGTTAGAAGACAATTATCTGGCCAGAGATCCTGCGTTATAAGCCATCACAGATCAGCACACCTTGTTTATTCTCTTTGATGGCATTACCTACATCGACAGGGAAGATCAAGCAAATAGCTGTCAATCCTCTGCTCTACAGTCTTCCATTTATCTACCTGCTGGAGCTTATCTAACTGTAGGGGCCCAAGTTTTTACTAAATTGTACCTGAGAGCCTACAATTTGATCAGATTCCAGCATGGGGATAAATGGAAGACTGTACTTAAAACCAGGGATGAGCATTATGAGAACTTTATCTTCCAAGACCTATTTCCCTAAATAGTATGCAGACAGCAACATTGTTTTACTGAAAAAGTAATATATGCATGTAGATAAGGAAAAATATGGGTAGGAATAGGTAAAGTTCTGTAGTCCAACAAAGGGAGGGCTAAGAACGTGTTTATAAGGCAACAGAGGCAGCACCGATGCAACTTTTTAAAAAACAATAAAACATTGGGAAATGTTATATGTACTGAACTGTTTTAAAATTTGCCCAGACATACACCTAAAAAATGATCTAGTTGTAGGCATGTATGCTTTAATAACTTGGGGTGCTATGTTTTTTAATAGACCTGCAGGACTGTTTTTTTTTCAGAACAATAATCAGAAAGAAAAATCCAATGAAAACATTTAGTAAGTGTAGTTCTTGGGCCATCATCTAGACCTTATTGAATGCCACTGATGTAGCTAATCCAAAGACAACATAACATTGATCAGTACACTGGGAGCTGTTTGACTGGAGCGTAGAGCACATGTTGGGGTCATTGGTGTATTGATGTTTCTCTATTTTGATGGGTGTGTCTTGATTAAGCTCCATTGCTTTAACCATGTAAGAAAAAATGTCAGATACTTAGTGTACTTTCTAAAAGAAAAATTGGGTTAGAAATCTGGATTAACAAAATAATAGTTTATATCATTAGAAAAGACGTTTAAAATTAGAAAAAGGCTAACATGATATGACACTCTACTATAACAACTCGTAGCTCAACTGTTTGCATTCTCTTATTATTTATTTGCCATTTCAAATGCAAGGTTTTATTATATTTGATTTTTTAAATGTTTTAGCAAAACAAACCAAAGCTAAATCATTCCATAAAATATCTGTCTTTTCAGTCTTCTTAATACATGTGAAACCATACCTGGGCAAATCATAAATTATCATCTATATTTTGTATTGTCAAAAACTTTCCATGGTGGTTAATGTAAAAATAGATGTTCCCAACCAATACTATTATACTTTCAAACTAGTTTTCATACAGCCACAAGCACTTTACCTGATAGGACACTGTGAAAAATAGGAGAATCTACTTGGGTTCTGGTAATTGTGTACTACAGGCATAATAGTAGGGAGCTGTGGTTTGTTATAATGGCACCACAGTAAGGCCCTTTCTTCTCTGGGGACCTCATCGGGTAGCCTGTGTCAATCCTCCTAATATAACACCATGTTAAAATGAATGGCCACAAAAAGGAGTTTTTAAGATTTCAATGACTTTTTCTTCTCCATAACAACTCGTAAAAGCACTCTTGTAATAAATGGCCTGACAGGTTTCAAGCCACTAGGGTAGCCATATGTGATGTAATGTTTTTAAGAGATGTGTCAGATTCAAGCATGGCATTTAACTGTCAGGCTGTGTATTTTTTCAAAGAACATCAGCACTGAGTGCTTCTTATAAGCATTAGAAGAACGGTCTATGTTACAATGAACTCCTAGCATGCTGGAAAATCTCTGTATGACAAACAATATTCTTTCCCACTGTGATCTCCTACATAGGATTGAACAGCAGTTGTTCCTGATCAGTCATTCTTTAATCTGTCATAGTGGGGGGACTGTCAGATTTCAATTGAAATTCGCACAACTGTTCATATCAGGTGATTATTATTTGACATGTGTTTATAATTTAGTTTGAATAAACAGCAGTAGTTACAGCGAAATCTTAATTTTTCATACAGTGCGTTACCTATCTACAGATTAGTAAACTGGGTACCTAAAAGATATCAGTCATACAGACTAACCCATTGGACCTGGTCAACTAGAGATACCAGTCCCAGAGCAACAAGTATTTGGTGTGATGATATTCCTATAGCAAGAGAGACCGAACCAGAACCCCAATCAAAATAAAATGTTTAGATTAAAGGGATACTCCAATGCTACAATATTACAGGCATTTATTCAAAACCCATCACCCACCCAAAAAAGAAACCCTCTTACCCATTCTGACATTTTTTACCTAAATACCTTAAGCAGCAGGGATATACATACCTAAATCTACCATTTAGGTTCCTTTTTAGTGATATTCTGGTTAATGGGGACCAACCAGAAATAACATATATTGCAGATATGTTCTAAATATTTTGTTTTATTTTGCTCAGACTCATACCTATACATTTTTGCCCATAATGGGAGGCCTTTACTGTGTTACAATAATTGGGGTATAGGATATGGCAGGTCAGTATAACAAATGCTGAACTGTGTTATGACTAATACATAGTACATATATAAATTTTGTTTGTAAGTTTTGCATTTTGTTTGTTTAGATGTGGCTGGTTTGTTCAAATGGTGCAATGGTAATGTACAAAATGAATGTGCACATAGCAGCCAAATCAGAGTTCAATACACTGAAAATGAATGGTTAATGCCTACTGTACATTGCTCCTAGACAAATCTTTTATTTACTTTCCTTGCTTACATTTATGCTAGTTCATGACTTAAAGTTTATTTCTATGGCTTCTAGGCAAAGTTCCAGCCAGGAAGTCACACCCGTTAAACTCACTAGATTTCATGGTTTCCATGTGCAGCGTGTGATTTTTTGGCCATGATTCTATTTCCTGACTGCCTCGTTTTTTAAAAAATGTATGTGTGTGTGTTTTGGAGGAAACTTTGAGAATATTTTACATCTAAAAGAGTTTGCCAATTTAATGTAAAGCTGTATTTATGAATCCTGCTTTTACATTCTGCTAGCTGACACACCCGTGTATACTTTACAGTGCTGCAAAATAGTACATTGATTATTCATTTTCAGAGAGACATTCTGGCAGGAAGAAACATGATATATATCCACTCATCCAAGTTCAGATTTCCCAGAACAAAAACAATAAATGCACTCCATAGACTGCTCATTACAAAGTGTCTTTGTGAGCATCACAGGAATAACAACGTGTAGAAGCCAAAAGGTCCTATATGTGTCAAGCAACCAATTAGAAATATGTAACGGCAGAGGTCAACTAATAAATGTACCTAATATAATTGTGTTACTGTTTATTAACATTTAAACAAACTTACCTTATTCTAATCACTCTGCTGTGACAACAGGCCCAGGTTCCTTTTGCTGCTGCATCCCTTGAAGCCACCATGTTTGCTGCCGTCCCCTGTGGCTATGAGTTTGCCACTAAGGATATAGCATACAGGAGGATGCATGCACACAAGCTACATTGTCCCTGGCATCTAGTTTTTTTCTTAGCTGTTATTCTTTCCCAGGGACAGAGCCAGGATCCATATTGCATATGCCACAGTAAGCAAAATTGCATGTACCTTCGGCCAAAAAATTATTTCTTGACTTTTTTATTTTAAGCTTAGTTCCACTTTAACCTGCCAAAGATTTCTGGTGACAATGCTCCAAGGCCCCGATGGTGTTCTTCTTTACACATGAGATATCACCAACATTGCAAAACCTGGTATACAGGATTTTTTCGACACTAATATTTAAAATGATCAATGCAATCCAGTTCAAGTATTTAATGTACCATGTTTGATCATTAATCTGAACAATGAATTTCACTATTGTATATCTATTCCAAATATTCAGTGTAGTACAAAAATTAAAAGCCATCATCTAAGTATGATATGAGTATAATAAAATTGATCATTTTTTATATACATATTCAATATTTTATCCCCCCAAAAATACTGCATGTTATATAGCAAAATTTAATAGGCTGTTTGATGTTTATACCTAGTTTACATGCCTGCAGGACTAAATATTTAAGGGCTTTGTAAGTTCTAGTTATGGTTAGACTTTTGGACATAATGGGAATTTTGGAATAATCATATAATGTTTATGCTTAATATGCTTCATAATGAGTGTAGTTTCAGTGTACTGATAATAAAAATAGCACTATTGCCTCTGCTGCTCCTAAGTTACACAGTTATGCCTTTTTTGCAGTTAAATTTTGTAGTAAAAGATGTTATTACATGTACTAAAAAACATTGTCAAATGTGGATGTCTGAAGTGCCTTGTTCCCAGCTTTAAAAACACCATGAAATACAGCTGTTCCCCAGATTGGTTGGGTGCACAAAACAACAGGAACTGTGAATTAAGCAATAGATGGACTGGAATTGCTATCAGTCTCCAGAGCACATCAGTAAAAGATGAAATTAGAAAGTGAGAGTGAGTAAGTGAAAAAAGTCACAGCTTTTAAAAGGTGTTTGCAATTGAACATTTCTGCTGGGATGAGTACAGAGTTCTGAGTCAGATGGAAAAATATTTTGTGAGCTGCTGAGGTCTGATTCAGAAAGTACTCATTAATTACAGAACAGTCAGGGTTCTGGTATGTCAAATAAATATACACTTACAATTATGATTGATACTCATTCAGATGTAAACAAGCTATCCTCAATAAATTCCCACAAAAGTGGTTTTCAGAGATTGCTAATGATCTGCACATTCTAGCAACACGGCACAAGATGGGTTTCCTTGTGGTTTGCTCCTATTATTTTCACCAGAAAATGTTTCAGTAAATACCAGATTCACTGTTTTATAAATAGACCTTTTAGTATTTTGATATTCAGTTTGTTTACTTTAAGTCTAAAAACACTTTTATGTGATTTTTGGGCACCAAATCAAAATATATATGCTATATATGCAGCAAAGGGGACGATATAAGTACGGTGAATGCAATTGTGACTCAGTTTAAAAGCCAGTCTGCCCAAGAGTGATATTTTAGCTATAGCTGGCTGGGTTTAGTATATTATAGTATTTTGGGTTCTCGCAATCACTTTTGTGTCTCTTCTTGAATTCTTCAACATATATAATAAACATAAAACACAAAAACACACAATACAACATACTATGCAGACCCAGATATTCATGAAGATATTATTATTATTATTATTATTAATAAACAGGATTTATATAGCGCCAACATATTACGCAGCGCTGTACAATAAATAGGGATATCTCACTCAGAGTGCCCTAAAGATGGAAGAAATTGTCTGGTGTACCCCTTTATCATCCCCTGTCATTACCCTGCTTCTTACTCCCTGTATAACCTTTATGTAGCAGCTGGTGAAGGTGCAGATTGTCACACTAACATTACATCTAAGATGGTGGTGCCCAGCAGCTGGGTTTTTGGATGCCTACAAAAAAGAGTCTGGGGTGGGTAAATAGCATACATAAAATACATTAACCACACATACAGTCTTCAAGAAATTTTTGTTGACATGAATGGCCTGGTGACATGATTTTTTTTAGCTCTCCAGTATTTACCAAAAAGGGAAATATCTATGTGGAATGGAATACCTTTAAGGTGCTCATATATGTCTAAAGAAAACATGACCTTGCACTCTTAAAAACAGCCCTTTCCTTTTAGTAAGTAGGTTTTGTGTGTGAAAGGGGTCCAATTTTGTCCTTGAGTACTGTCTACATATTATGGTGGTTCCAAAGCTGTGGATATTTCTCTTAGAAATTAAAAATTAAACTTGGGTGGCTCTACACCCACAATGTTTGACTAATGGCAGAGGTCACTGTTGATGTCATGCTAGAGTGATTTTCTCATCATTTGTTCCCATGTATATCAGATGTACATGGACAAAGGATCAATTCAGGCCAACATCTTATCTTAGTGACAGTAAGCAACCATCAGCCAAGCTATGGATCAGCAAGTTCTAGAAAGCTGTTGAACTGGAAACTGGACATCAGGATTGGAAATATTTGCAAGCATGCTCACCTTTAGGCACCTTTAAGACTTGTGGTTCACTATGTGGCAAGAAATGACTTGTCCCTTCCAGGAACCATGCTGCAATTCACCAGAACCGCAGGTTCATGCACAAAATGGTTCCCAACCACCCCTTATAGTTGAATGGGAGCTGTTGAGAATGTAGATGAACCTGTGATAGAATGCTGCAGTCAACCATAAGACTAAAATGTTTTGTATTTGCCCATGTGTTAATGCACTGCCAAATGCTGAGATTGTCCTATTATATAACATCTAGATTGGTTTTAAGCCATGCTAGCCAAACATAAGGAGGTGTCTGGATGTGTACAAGTGATCTAACAGCAGGGAAGGTATTCTTTTGAAAGATGTTGCAATTAGCATACATGTTTTGATTACCAGATTATATATATGTTTATAGCTGTGTAGGGGAGGCAGAGCTGGAAAAAGGTCCTTGGCATCCTAGCTTCAGCTAGTAACAATAAAAAAATTGTAGTGATAAGCCAATATTACCCCAAAACTTCCAGACATATGCTACAGGAACATCAAATGTATTTGATGTTATGGTATATATAACCTAGCAAGATAACTTTTTATACTCTTATTTGAAAAGAATAATCTCATGCTGCAAATTCATAGCAAGTGAAATACAATTTTCTTGGTTAGCCATATGAGATACTTCAATAAACTCAAGAATAATGCATGTGTTTGGCCCAGGGGTAAGAGTCAAGCTTTCTTGCCCATTTAATACATCTAAGCATGCAGTGTTTTTCCACGCTGTGATACAAATCAACCCAGATACTCAAATGGCTTGCACAATGCAATTCTATGTTCTTATTTCCTTTCCCAGAGCCTGTGGCTAGCTGCTTCTTGAATTGCAAGCCTCATACATGAGAATAAATGAAACAATTATGTGTACTGGGGCAATCTGCTAATGTGCTGTCACATTTCCAGGTCAGTAAGTATATTGATGTGGTGAATTTTCTTATTTACGCTATTTAAAGTTCATATTGAAGCATTAGTTTTCTTTTGCCTACAGCCTTTTAAATTGCCAATAAACTCTGATTCCCATAGCATATACTGAGTGCATAGTCCATGAAGCTTTAATAATCCTTTAAATAATTAATTGGGCCATTCAAGAGAAGTAAACATGATGAGTTGTTTTATTTACAAATATGAATACTGTGTTGTTAACATAACATTGATCTATCAGTAACTGTACAAGTCATGTAAATTCATTACATGTCATAATATACATACTCTCTTAGATTGTAAGCTCTCCTGGGCAGGGTCCTCCCATCCTCCTGTGTTATTGTTTGTATATGTATGCTATTTGCTACTCCTATTTAACGTACAGTGCTGTGTAATATGTTGGCGCTATATAAATACAGTTTAATAATGATAAGATTATTAATACATCAGCAGCATAAGTCTTCACAAAAGCTAAACGTTTTTCCATTTAAATTGAACATGATTCCATTTGCCTTGAGCTGCAGGTAAGAAATTGTGCCTAGGCTCAGATGTGGAGTCTGGGGGAATGATGTCAACAATCTGCTGAAATAAACATTTCCCCAGTCTATGATCTCCTAATGTGTTTACTCACGCTGTAATATTGTAAGTATGTAGCAGGTAACAAGAAGCAGCATATGTGTCATAGGTAAAAAGACAAGGTACAGAATCTAAGTCTATGCACAGGTACCCGAATTTACATGATTGTGACATCTAAAAATGCCTAAATAAAGATGCTGCTGGTCTTCTGAGGAGACAGCAAGATTAGGCTGTTAGTACTGTGTATTTTTATCGAACCTTTATATACTTCTTATGTAATTCACACTATCTATTACCATCACATTTTCGTACACAAAAAAACCCAAAAAGACAAGGGACTCTCATTTGCCATATTCCCGCCACATTTCTGAAGCAGCATGGCCTTCTGCTTCAGCCCTCCTGGTTTATAGAACCTGTTGGATATAAACTGATCTACATTATCACAACAAACACTGCAACGTGGCTACACTAGCAAAGATAGGCGATGATTTGTAGTTGTCTGTTTTGAGTTTGTGTACCACTATCTGATAGCTTCATGCCTGTACAAATATCAAAGAGATCAGAGTGAGAATATTCACACATATATATATATATATATATATATATATATATATATTTATTAAACCCCACTCTATTTAGTTATTACCTTAAGAGAACAGTCACACAATTCAGTTTGCTTGTGTGCTGTGTTAGACCCCCACCTTTGGTTATATCCACAGTGGCTACTGCACAACCTCTGACCTCTGTCTACTTCTAGACTCTCTAGATCAGTGGTCGCCATCCCAGGGTCCGAGAGAACATTTTGGGGGTCCGCAGCTCTGTTCGGTGCACCCGAGGGGGTCAGGAGAAGAACCCACTGGGGGGACGCACCAGCCTGAGCCGCAGACCACGTACCCCCAGCAGTTCCCAGGCTCAGGGAGGTGGGCGGGTTGTGTCCCTGCACACAACCAACCCACTCTCCTAATGCTGGCTCAGATCTGCGATGGGAGAGTGGGCGGGGTTATGTCATATTGACATCACTCTGGGGGAGGTTTCTCCCCCTTTGAGTGACACCCGGCTCCCTGCGCATGTGCGGTCAGGAGCCGGTAAATTTAGTGGTCCACGGACCTGAAAATGTTGGCGACTGCTGCTCTAGACCTTTGCAGGGCACTTTTTGGGTCCTGGAGCCCAACTAACCCCGGACCTTTAGCAGCCTTTCTGCTACACAGCCTCCCTCTCTTTGTGTTCTCCTAATTGGTTTTCGCCTGGTGTGCTGTTTGTAAAAACTTGATCTAGATTCTATGGTATATATATATATTGCAAATAATAGAAATAAAAGCATTGCAAAACCATATGTTAAAGAAAACATGTTATTATCATGATAATTGTCCTTAACGACTAGTTGAATGTCCACTTTTCCGCACCCATATAAAATGATAGGACAAGATGAGTAACATATAAAGTATAGGCCAATCATACATTAAAAAAATGTACTTATCCCTAATTAGGAGTATCAAAAGCATGGCATTAAAAAATTAGAATGTTGCAATAATGTCATTTCCCCCCTATATTAAACATTACACATGATAACAATAGTTAACAATAGAATAAGTTCCATTATTCTTTATACCAACCTCTGGATTTACCCTGCCCTAGATGTAATCATACAAAATCCAAGGCCAAATGTTCTTTGGACTCACTGTGCCTGCGCTTTCAACCTCTTCTTAGTGTTGTCTGCTTAAAAGGAAGAAAAGTACAGTTAAGAAAGTGTATTTATTCATTGAGGATATCCGTGAGGATGAGCAAACCAAATGATTCTATTTCAAGGTCCTTTATAAATGTTTTCTGAAAAACTAAAAAAAGATTTGTTAGTTCTTTATTTTTCAAAATCAAATGTTATTATAGTAAATAATCCTGGTGGATTCACTCCTCCCATGCCTCTTGCCCATTCCTTCATACTTGTATGGCATGGATTCTGCTGGGATCTGTAAATACTATCTTTCAGGCAATCTGGGAGTAGAGATCCGTTGTGTATTTTGTGGAGCTGCATATGTAGTAAAAACAGCCTGCCTAAATTCTCTATCTGTTAATGTAATGCAGATGTGAGATCTAACATCATCACAAAAAATATCCCTATTCTTGGAGAACCACTGGAATATTACCGGGGAAGGAAGGGGGTGTTGTTTCTATAACATTCCATAACAAACTCTGGGCAGGAGAAAAATACCCTTGTCTTTCAATACCACTAGTGACCTGGAAATATGAAGAACTGGAATTCCCAGAATGCCAGATTACTTACATGGTCATTTTAGTATTAAGCTCCAGGATAGTCAAGTATTGGATAAATTCCTAGAGGCTTGTTGTTTTTAAATATTGGTGAGTATTTCTGAATTTCTTCCAGATCTGTGTAGTAATCCGGTGTAAAACTTTGCCTTCATTTAAGAGCTATGTTTACAAGGTAAAAATTGTGAAAGAGTGTCAACCAAGGAACACAAATAAGAGACTGTTTTCTGCCTATAACAGGAAGTCCCTGGACAAACATCTCCATAACCTGTTCACCAGGTATTTTTTTATAGTACACTCTAGACTTAAAATGTACAGAAATTACCTACTTAGAATTGCATGAACATAGTAAAGTTTGAATGAGATTCAAGTAATTATGTTTAGATCTACTTTCATTTCAATTTTGACCTAGCTATACTTTTGTTAGCTGGATAAAATAATTTTGCAATACCAGCCCTTACGACCAAGTGATCAGTGTGCAGTTGATGATTTCCAGGTGGTTTCTGTTTGCAGGATTATTAACAGAACACTAATACCCTGGTGCTTTCCTCTCACATCAAAACATTCATTTACTGAATTGAACTTTTGATGGTACATAGGGTCAGTTACACAGTATGGTGTGACTAGCCCACAGTACTTTCCTTTTTCATATTTCAATGTTTTTGGCAGAGGTACAACCTCTTCGGTTTGGCAGGGTGGCTGTATATTTTTTTTTACTCTACTTTCCAGTGGCCACTGATTTCCAGAAAGACATAATTGCAGCTCCAAAGTTTTGTTTGTCATAAAAGAAGAAACCACGCAATCATGCCCTAAATTCATGGCTAGCTTAATAGCTCTGCTAGACACTATGCGGTAAACCCATTACAATTTCTATGCTCTGGTCCAGACTGATGCTATAGATATCATAGTGTGGGCTTTTTACAGTACCAATCCTTACATGCAAATTGATTCTATGATTTTTAACCAAAAATCACTAATAAACGTTACTAAGCAAAGCCAATGACAAGGAAGGTTACATACAGTACCATGCAAGCAAATGGTCAATAATCACCTCTAAAACGACTAATCTCCTGTCCCTAACGGCACCTTCCTGCTCTATGCTTTGCTTGTCTAATGAAAAGCTGCTAAAACTCACATCATGTGCTATTGTTCACTGACCAATGATATATTCTATGTATAATGTTTCCTACATGAACAAAAATGTGTCCCACACCTACCTGATTGTCAGAAAGTACCCTTATGAATGTTACACACAAGCAGGCACATTGGCAAATTATGGGTCTGAGTAACTGATCAGATTGATTTTCCAGTCACTCCACATGTTATCACATACCTGGTGGATGCCCAAACTTAAGAGGTTAGCTTCTCTAGCAGCTCTGATTCTGGAGGTCCTGATTTAGGTGACACTGGGGCATGATTTATTAAAGCTTTCCAAAGCTGCAGAGGATACACTTTTATCAGTGAACCTAGGTGATCCAGCAAACCTGGAATAAATCTGGTCCAGGATTAAAAACATTTCTTAACAAATAGCACATGACTTTTAGGAAATCCATTCCAGGTATGCTGGATCACTCAGCTTTACTGATGAAAGCATATCCTCTCCAACCTTGGAGACCTTTATTAAATCAGGCTTTGGGACGGAGGACCTGAAAAGTACACAAATAATGATCAGAAGCAGATCAGGTAAAAAAACAAAGTTGGTAACATGCTGGCAAGTACAAGCGGAGGGCAGGAGCAGGTCCAAGAACAAGCCAATGTCATAAACAGGTAATTCAGGCAAACAATATGAGAGGTTCATCCAAGAAGCAAGGCCAAAGGTGCAATCTGGGTCTCGACAAGCAATCCAGGTCATAGGTCCGGTACACACAAAGCTAAAGCTGAAGACCAGTCACCATGTCAGGAAGAAAATAAAGGTGTTTAAATAGGCCACCTGACACCAGGGACCTGATTTATTAATGCTCTCAAAGGCTGGAGAGGATATATTTTCACCAGCAAAACCAGGAATGGATCTGGTCCAAGATTGCAAACATTTACTCACAAATAGCAAATTACTTTTAGGAAATCAATTGCAGGTTTGCTGGATCACCCAGCTTCATTGATGAAAGTGAATCCGCTCCTGCTTTGGAGAGCTTTAATAAATCAGGCCCCAAGTGTGCGTGTGTGTGTGTGCATATGTCTACGCGGTAAATGTGCAGGGTCACATGCGCCTTTGGACACAGATGCTCAATGCACAAGAATATGTACACGATCCCGATCCACATTCATTCCTTTTATACCAAATGCTACCTTTCTGACAAGAGTAATGAGAGATTGCTTTGTTTACAATACAGTAATTGGGAGGTGAGCATGAATGGTAACTTGGGTACATATTGTCTGTTTCTTAGGTACACATCTAATGCACTCCTATTGGCTGGTGTATCAGCTTTTGAGATCAGAATTTTTGACATAGGCATTTAACATGCGGCTCACCCCCTGACCAAAGCTTTAGATTTACTTGAATGTTGACCCTACCAGCTGCACACACTAACCTTCCTTTCACTCCTCCACCATTCCATTTAGCTAATGGGTGAATGGAGGAGGAAGCCCTGTTACCCCTGACTTGAAGCCTAAACAGGGTTGACTTCTGCTTTCCTTCCCCCATGTGACAGAACCAACTGCTTATGTTTAATATACCC
The DNA here is from genome assembly GCF_032062135.1 of Pyxicephalus adspersus. Taxonomy (NCBI): domain Eukaryota; kingdom Metazoa; phylum Chordata; class Amphibia; order Anura; family Pyxicephalidae; genus Pyxicephalus; species Pyxicephalus adspersus. The sequence goes on along the minus strand of NC_092859.1, from coordinate 83,491,624 downwards.
CCACATAGAAGTGATTTTATCTCAACATTTGCCCAGTAAGGGCAAACATTTTACTTTCTTAGTAACAGCTGTGGAGCTAGAATTCTCCAATCTATACCAGCAAAGTGCAGATGATACATCATTTTTTCTCATTAGACACATTAGTGTGATAAAAAAAAAAATTGTTCTAGTTATTCTGATGTAGTACACAGTTCTTCGTCCTTCAGCTGTGATGTATATAACACCTGAATAACAAATGAAAGTTTGAGTCAACAGTGTGCTAGCTTCATTGAATCATAGAGTCTGCAAATTTGTCATGTCGTATTACAATAATGGAAATACAGCACAGCACACTTGTAGTAAAGTAAATGTATATAACAATGTATAATAAATATACAGTAATATAGATTTGTTTTCACCATGCTTTATAATTAGATGAAAAACCACTGGGCTAATTGTGTAGTGTGTATGTATATATATTTATATAATTGTGTGTGCGTATATACTGTATTAAAAATGAAACCTTAGGTGGCAGATGTTAGTGGAGGTACACTAAATTTGACTGTTTGTTTCATTTAATGACAAAGCCAGAACAGAACATGTTTCATCAGAAATAATTTGATGCTATCATTGGTAAACCCACTGGAGAGATGTACTGGACCCATCTCACTGTCAGTTGCTGTTATAGCAACAATCTTTTACAAATAAAACCACCTGTGTGTTCTTTAGTTTTATTCTTTTCCCAGTTAATGATCTCCCCAGATATACTTGTCTGAGTTTTATTTTCACAGTTCACATAATGTGTGAATTGTGACATTTATAGACTTGGTTTTAGCATGGAGAATTAATTATGCAGAGCTACCTATGTATAACTTCCCAGGTTTATTAAACTATAGCAAAGCTTGATGACTATGTTGCTCATTGGGGTCAAATAAATGTTTAGAATGAATTGTTATCAAAGAAATGACAGATTAGGTGCTTTGGGTAACAAAGACATTTTCCATACCTCCAGGTTTTGTGTTTCATGAGCCAATAACTGGTTTCATGTGAATTTTTTTTAAATACAGTCCTGACAGTTCCGCACGACACAACAATCCATACAGGAGAAAAGAGTAAAAAAACAACCTCATCAGCTTGCTGGGTCTGCTTCATTATCCAGTCCCAGACCAGGGTAAAGTGTACTGCCTAAATACAGTAGGAAAAACTAACATCAGCAGTTTCCTAACTGATGGGGTATCAGGATCACATCTATCTAACACAATTAAAAATACTT
>NC_092859.1:83454691-83489089 GCF_032062135.1 Pyxicephalus adspersus | reverse complement strand
ATAAACAGATATACACTACTGCAATGGAATTCTTGACAAGACGTTGGGAAACCAGTTCTTCAACTAAGAGTTGTTGTTTTGCTCCGGCAAGGCAATGCACAGTTTACAATTATAGCTTGTGTTCTGTATTAACCCAGTTCCTTGTCCATATACAAACTGTCTCCCGTAGTCTTTGCATCCTAAGCTTTTCCACCAAGCTTTTTTGAAGAACTGTTTAAAAAGCTTCTGTAAAATACCCACCAAAATCCTATATTCTATCTATTGTATATCGTACCTAGAATGTCTTCAGATAATATACAAAAGATGACAGGCTTAAACATCTATAATTTCCTGTTGCTACATGTTTACGTTCTTATATAATGATACGAGCCGCATGCCAATCATGTGGAATTGTCCTAGTTAGAGGATACTTTACGAAAATAAGATACAGTGGCTTATCAATTACTGAGATTAATTTCTTTGGCACGCAGGGATGGATGCCATCTAGGTCAAGTGATTTATCTTAAGTTTGTTAAGGAATAATTGCAACTTCTCCTGTGTTAAGTAAAAAGTGTTGAATGAGAACACTGGCAATTTCTTATGGCAACTCCTTTATATAGAGAGATATAGAGAGATGGAAAATAAATATCCAAGATGTCAAACACTTTTTAGTCTTCTAAAATGCCATATCTTATCTAATTTCTTTCTCTTTGGGTTTTTATACATGCAAAATGTTTTGGGATATCATTTACCATATCATAGCAAACAATGTGTCTTTTTTTTGTTAATTTGTGCAGTTATGACTTTTATCCAGCGAGATTCATGCTATAATTCCTAAAAAATAAATATTGTCTGCCAGCTATTTTAGGTAACTAATTTTGTTTGGAAGACTTTTTTTTATTTATTAACAAACATAAAATAATTTTCCTCACATATAGTATTATTAGCACATGTAGTTCTCCTTCACCCCTATATCTCCATTTACCTCTTTTTTCTGTACTCCCTCAGCCTTCACACTTTCTAAACTTTTCATCTCCTGATTCTAGTTCCTCCAACACTTTTTTCTTATCCCCTCTACCACTGGTTAACTCTTAAAACAATCTTCATGTCGTCATGTAATATTATTTTAAAACTCATATGTCTAATATGTCTTCTGTTTACAATACAATAACGTGTTTAGTAATTTGTAGATATAAACATGAATTAAATGCTTTTTAACATCCCCCATAATTTAGTAATAATCATGAAATGAATGATAATAAAGGCCAAAAAAAGGACCCCTTTGTACTAGTGGTCAGTAGTAGTCAGTTGGGTCCACTTACAAAGGACCCCTTTATACTAGTAGTCAGTGTAGTGACCCCTTAGCTTGGTGGTCAAAGAGCCCCTTACTTTGGTGATCAGTAGAGTAACATTAGAGGTCTTTGAAGAATGCCCCTTATAAAGATAGCTGAAGAGATCAAATAACTATTTATAATCTTTATATTTTTGTTAGCAGCATTTGTTGTCAAATTCTTATTTTTGGCTTACAATCAGGACGAAAAGTGAATACAAACCGTGTATAGAAGGATATAGAGGACTTATCAAACCTGGAATGGATCTGGTCCAGGATTGAAAACATTTGCCAAATAATAGCAAATGATTTTAAGATTTCCATTCGTGGTTTGCTGGATCACCTAGGTTGACACATGATATTCTATCTACTTCAGTCTATGCTATTTTCACTTGCTTCTAGATTCAGTCAGTGGAGGGTAAAACCAATGTGACCCAAAGTAGGAAGAACAAAAGATAGCAGAATAGATTAGCATTTGCATTACTGTACAAACTATGGGCCTGATTTATTAAAGCTCTCTAAGACTGGAGAGGGTAGACTATCATGGGAGAACCTGGGCAAGCAACAAACTTGAAATGGATCTGGTCCAAGATTAAAAACATTTGCCAATTAATAGCAAACATTTTTTAAATAATCCATTCCAGGCTTGCTGGATTACCAATCACATGAAAGGAACAAACAGTTCATCAACCCCTAGCAAACTTTGGAGGAATCCTGGGGTTCTAAAACATCCTGATTGAGAAACGCTCCAATGGTCCATTGGTCACCAACTTTTTCGGACCCATGGACCACTAAATTCACCAGCTCTGGACCATGAATGCGTAAGGAGCCGGGTGTCACTCAAAGGGGAAGGAACTTCCTCCATAGCTCACTCCCCCATCGCAGCAGGCTCAGACCTGCGATGGGATAGTGTCTAGAGATACAACCCGCCCACTTCCCTGGGCCTGCGATCCATACAGAGGACATGGTCCAAGGCTCTGGCTAGTGCCCCCCCCCCAGGGGATGCACTGGCCAGAGTCACAGACGACCAAAATTTTCTTGCGGACCACTGGTTGGCGACCGCTAATCTAAGTAGAAACAATTCCTCACATAGTTGTTCTGTGCCCTTCACCTTTCTGCCTTCTTCGATTCCCCATGGACCATGTCCCATGCCATATTGCACTACCAAACACCTTATTTCACATATGTATAAAAGATATGTGAAAAATACATTTAGAGAATGGATCTGTAAGTGTGTGTAATTGACTCCAGCCTCTTTTAAATTTATAGGGTGCCTACTAATAGAAAGTATAAAGCTGCTTCATTATCTTATCAGCTTACTACAAATGCAAAGTGTAATATATAAATTCATGATGGTAAAAATACCAGTACATTAGCATCACATTACATCAAGCTTCCTTTGTAAACTGGATGATGATTGAAAATATGTCAGATCGGTGGACATAGAGGGTGGGACACAATAAAACAGCCATTGGAAGCACATTATTGCAATCCAGCCTAGGATGATATGTAAATAATAAATTGTACAGTGTGATATTCATTGAATTTGGCTTTATCCTAAATGTTCTAATATTATAACTAATGTGGGTTGAAGCCTTGTGAAGGAATACTTCTGACTACTAGTTTACATTTACAAAGCTATTCCACTGCACTTGACAGGACTCTGGCGTAGCCTGTGAGAATTTGCTTGCATGCTTCACCATGCATAAATAATATTGGCCTCTAGTTACACTCTGAGCCAGTGTGGGCACATGTTAAAATATAGAACAGAAAATGCAAAAATAATTTATAAGCAGTCTTGGAAATGTCACTTTTTTAAATACATACTTGTGTATTGTTTTGTGCTGATGTATTAGGACATAGAGTGCAGCAAACTTATCAAGGCCTATAGTAATGATGATTTGGGCTTTCATTGTTGACACTGACATGAATCAAGTGCAAGAGTGAGCCGACTTCGCTACTATCAATGCAGTTCCTCTTTTTCACACCTAGAGTTTCAATTTTAGTGTGATTATTCTGACATCAGGGTCCTGATGGGTGAATCGTTTCTTGAAAGTACGTTTGGCCTATTCGTACATACTAGCATTAGTTGAGAAGACTTCAGGAATTTCTGGATTTTGGCTTTTGCCTGGTTCTTAATAAACGGACATTTCTATAAGTAGTGAAGTAATAATGCTATCATTAATAAACTGTATGTATATAGTGCCAACATATTACACAGCGCTGTACATTACATGGGGGTTGCAAATGACAGACAAATACAATCAATGCCACAGGAGGAGGAGAGGACCCTGCCCGAAGGAGCTTACAATCTAAGAGAGAGTTTAATAACAATAGGAATCCATAAAACAATGCAGCAATATCAAAATTAAAAATTCTTTTCAGATCTGAGTTTTTGGTAATATATTGAAGGTGGAATTTGAGCCCCCTGGCTGGTTTATGTATTACTATTTGCTAATGAAGTCTGTTACATAAAAAAATTGTGTCTATCAATTTCAGGAAAACGGTGTAGACCTTGCCAGCATAATTGTCCAGTGTTTTGGCCTTGTACCTGATGTCCCATGCACACATTCAAAATCTAGCATACAACCTCTTCCAATACCTCTGTCACCCACAGGGAAAGCAACTTCATTCCATATTCTTTCTGAATACTAGGCTATAGGTGTAAAGTTTTTTAGCAACCCACTGCTCAGCAATAATAACTTAAAACTGTTTTGGGACTTCCGTTAAATCATCTATTAATCAGTATATTGATCACATTGGAGGCAGATATGTTCATGTGTACTAGGCTATAAAGTCTATCTAAACACAAAACTTTTTTATTGTACTTTTGGATATGGTTGGGTTACTACCCCTGCCATGCAATTATAGTTGTGTCCCCAGTAGTAGATTTACCAGAAATAGGGGACAAATTCAAAATTTTGATTTTGAGTTGTCTGCAGAATAGGTATAGAGGTCACATCTTCCAATATTGTTTGCTCCAGTGATAACTGCCTAAGGGTGCATTTCCCTTACTTTCCAGAAACGTTCTTCTTGCTTCCTGTTATGTGTACAGCAAAGGAAGTTGTGTGCTTCACAAGAATTTAAGAGAAATGTTTCCAATGTATGGCAAAGAAGACGGGGGTTAAACTAATCTCTAATTCAACTGGATAAAAAACCTGGTTGGACAACTTTGCAACTGCAAATAATCTCAGTTTTTGTTTTAATATTTTTTTATGTACATTAAAAAATATACTATATCACGTGAAGTACAACTTTCCACCATAGAAACTGAAAAAGCTTTAACGTATGCCATATGAACAATACCCTAAACCAGGGGTCAGCAACCTTTACTATCAAAAGAGCCATTTTGCCTCCATTGCTGAACAACATCAGGGGAATGCTGAACACATGCTAGATTTTAATGCAAGATGATCAGGGGTCAGCTCAGGTGGCAATGGTCTAGCATGTGTATGCGGTGGAACACTCCAATAAGCCAAAAAAAAAGTAAAAGAGTGCAATGGAAAAATAACAATGAAAAACATGAGACATCAGCATATAATACACTGCAACCTGCTTATTAAATTGAGGTCAGAGGGTTCATCCAGAAGGAAAACCTTCTCCATTAAAAGCCATAATTTGCTGGATTACAGTCTGCAAATGATTAAACCTCTAGTGCAGTTTGTTGTACAGCCGGATTGTATAGCTGTGGACCACCAAAGTATTTCAGTTAGTTTTTATCCTTTTTGATGGGGTCTGAAGCCTGGCTGGTGGGGAGAGCAGCTGTCAGTACATATGTCTGTCTCTACATCCATGCCTTTTGCCACTGAGTTCAGCTGCTGCTGTGTGAAAGTTTCAAAAGTTTTCCAACAGCTGTTACAAGCGCCCACATCACTATCTGACATTAGTCACATCCTGTTTTTACAGTCACTTCAGGTGTCTTTTTAACTCTTCATAAAACAGATAGCAGTGTGGGTTTGTGGCCTGTTACTCGGGCTGTTGTATAAAACATATGGCAAGCAAAAACAAAGAATACAGTTGATTGCTATATAGATTACGTATGTGCTTAGGTTTACCCTAAGAGCTCAGTTTAAATCATCTGTTCAGGAAATGATTGTCATAGCTGAAAAAGGGTCTAAATAAAAAAAAAAGGTGGGGGGCACAACAATACTATATGTAAGCAAGTGAGTGCTTTATATCTTAAATAGTAGTTTTAGACTGCAAGTTGTTGAACCCTTTGTACTTGTCTTTTTTGAATATAATGTAACAATCAAAACTGTGTGTTTTTCAACACGCAGTTCTTATGGCAGTATATACTTTGGAGTTATTTTTGACAAGAGAATTTTACATGATGTATTTTCCATATTTGTGGTATTGTACTAACTATAGAGATTTGCAGATCAGCCATGGAGTAGGGATCAGATCAGGGAATTTTGTATCTCTCTACAGCAGCAGTCTACAACTGGTGGTGAAAACATTTTGGTGGTCCGCAGCTCTGCCCGGTGAGCCCCTGATTGGGGTCAGGAGAAGGTACCCAGTGAGGGGGCGCACTGGCCAGAGCTACGGACCATGTCCCCCATACGGATCGCAGGCTCAGGGAAGTGGGTGGGTTGTGTCTCTGGACAATATCATTTTTTGTTGTGTCTCTGGACACAACCTGCCCTATCTCCCATCGCAGGCTTAGATCTGTGATGGGGGAGTGGGCAGGTTCTGGAATCATGACCTCACTAAAGAAGAAGTTTCTTACCCTTTGAGTGACACCCGGCTCCTCGCACATGCACGGTCCAGAGCTGGTAAATTTAGTGGTCCGTCGGTCCAAAAAGGTTGGCGATTGTGTTTTTATAAAATATGTTAAAAGTTCAACAAAAAAGATTGAGATACAAAACACACTGATAAAAAGCTGTCTGAAATTGTGTTTTTAAAGGGTTAGGTCAACAGGATAGTCAGTAGTCTATAGCAAATTATTTCCTGCCATAGGGGTCTTGCTTTATCCTTGAAGTGTACCCAAACCCAAAATATAATATATTGCACCTTATTAGTCCAAAGATGTGGTGGCTTTATCAGTTTCCTTTTTTGTTTTTACCTTGATATTCCTAAGTAACACACTTGCGGTCCTAAACCCCCTATGATGTCCAAATACATAAAAGGGATGTGTCCTGGGACGGCTGGGAACGCTGATATCATTAAGATTTCAGTTTAGTGCACAGGACGTTAGAACACTGGACACAATCATATTATTGTGAAAATATTGCATCCACTACATATAAGGTATAATATAATACATTTCTGTTCTTGGGTTTCTTCTTTAGCATTTATTGTAATACCAAGAGAACCAATGAAATCTCCTACTGAATTGCTATTGCTTACCCAGTTATGGCCAAATTCACTTTAATTTTTAGAAAAGCCCATTTCCCGTAAAGGTCCCCAGCTTAATAAAATATATCAGAGCCAAAATGTGCACATTACTACTCACCTGATACAACCATGATGATGCTTCTGCTTTCTGGTTGGGAAGCACAGGACAAGGCCGATAAAGCATTTTAAACCAAACTAAAACATTTTATTCAAAGTTGCCAAAAAACAGATCTTAAATCATAAATATGTTAATAGTTGTAGTTCAACATTTAAAGCAAAAGGTATTTCATGATTGTTTTTTAACTTTAACAAAAAGTTTCTGGCCAAGCTTTTTACATATTACATTGGGTCAAACAGCATTTGGGCTATTATAACTATAATGGCTTTCCTGTTACTTTTAGAAATGCTTTTAAAAAATGTCTATGTTAACGTACACGGGTGGCTTGTGTATTAATTATGTTAACAAAGCAACAGTTTTGTAAAAGGCTTTCATATGAACGCATGTTATTACGGATAAAAGAATAAGTCAGTGTATGTAGGTTATGTAAGGTTCTTGCTTTTAAATTAACCTGGACAGTCCCCAGAATCCATTAATAGTTGCAGAAAGGATATTATATCCAAAGAAAGGGCTTTGTGTAGTTGCAATGCCGTTTTTTCTTTCAACTCTCGCTAACATGCCCAATTGCTTGGTGAATAGAAAGAATTGTTTCTTTGCTTCTGGTACTCTCTAAAACATTCTCAAGTACAAGAGCCATTTTCATCTGACAAAGGGATACGGTAATTTCACATTTCTACGTTTTTTTTTTCTATCCCAGGATGAAAATGAAATGTCTAAAGAGAGTTCAGCTTAAATAGATGAGTGGGAATAGATGAAAATGTACTTATTTTTTTTTGTAGTAAAGTCATTATTTCTGAAGTTCGGAATAACTAACTAAGCTCTTTGGAATTTAAGTTGCTTTGTTTCCATGGCCTTTAGCAAAATGTGAAGATTTTATATAACAACCTCAATAGCATGTGTACTCCTTGTGAAGTCTACCTACAATCAAGGTTTTCAAGATTTCTACTTCAAAGTTTTGAAAATTATTATGTCTTTACACTTAAATGCATTGTTTGGAAATGATGTCTAGTTTTGGAGTATATATAAAGTCCAAACTTTTATTTCATTTTTGAATGAAGTTGTGCTAGCCTAAAATCCAGCGTGAAGATCTAATCTCTTGTTATGTCTTGTGGATCACTGTCACAAGAAAGGTAATATAGGTTATACAAAAGCTTTAGTTGTCACCTGAAGTGATCTTTCTTATCTTTCTATTTTACCCCATTTCTGATATTAAAGCTGAAATCTGCAAAAGCAACAACAATATAATAAGAGTAGTTATTAAATGTGTGTAATTCTGTTGAACTGCACATCGCATATTCCTCGTTCCTGCAGGCTTCCTCCTCTTATGTCAGGAGCACCTCTTCTGTTAGGGGCTCCATCCATCGCGAGCTCTAACGTCATCACTTACAATGGCAGATCAGCAGTTCTGATTTGAAAGTGAGAATGTGTACCACCTACAATCCAGATCATCAGAGGGAACAGGAGAGCATGGGCTGCTGGGGGAGTGGGGCAAGGTGAGCAAAAGTACATTTTATTCAAAACCTAGGCAAAACTATTCATTTAAGCCTTGGGGTACAGTGCCTAATGTTTAATTTTCCCTGGAGTTTAGCTTTAACTCCTGCTGAGCAAAAGGTTTGTAGGAGGATAATATAAATGTATTTCAGACAGTAATACAGCAATATTGTAAAGACTGTAAAGATTTTGCCTAAAATATACATACCCATAGTAGATTATATGATTTGTTATGATTTTAAACCTTTGTACACCCTTTGTGAAAGCTTATTTTCTTTTTTCCTGTAAAATGAAAGCTTATTTTCTTTTTTCCTGTAAAAGAATATTAGTAGAAAATGTATTTTTTTAAACATAAAAAATGAAATGACATTTGCTTTTAATGATCCAAAAAGTTCCTTACCACAAATCTTTACAACCCAGTTGTAAAAAAAAATATTTGCTTAAATCAGAGGCCTTACTTGCTTTAGGTGTACTTTGTACCATAGATTGTACAGTGTGGATTCAATATTGAGCTAAATGTTTCATAACAGGATTGGCTATTGGACAGAATCTTAAGCACAGATGTTAGTTTTAATTAATCAATACCCACCATTGAATAATCAGAAGGGATTAAGCTGTTTTTGGTATCCAATAAGCAACTGAGTTTTCCAGTAATCTGTTTAAAGATAAACATTCAGTCACTTGTGTGCTACTGAGTGAAATTAATCGTAAAAGTTATAATGGTAAGATCTAATATGATCTTTCTGGTCGCTTGGATTTACCATATGCCTCAGTCTTTTAGTGTTTACTGCATCTCCAACGTTTAAACATATGTGGCCCAACAATAAAAAAAATTTTAATGGTTAGTTGTATAATACTATTTGATAAAAAAGTACCATGTTCTTCAAAACACTAAAATAAATTAAAACAGTACAGAGATCTACAAAAACCATCTTCTATTAAAACACAGTAGTGCTACATAATCCTGAAGATTTATTTCTGAGAATAAGTACAATTTTTGGAAGTCATCCAGTTCAGTTTGAGCTTATGTAGCACATCTGCTGTGTTTAAACAAATTGATGTTATATTTGAACTAAACATTTTCAACTGTGTCATCATATGAAGCTTCTTTATTTATTCAATGTTTGATAGAGGATGGGAGAGGCCATGCACCTCCAGGCCAAGACGGTTTGGGATGGTGAACTACAGGAAACCTGATAGATGAGTTTTTTCAAATTACTTTAGGCATATCCCAAGTAATAATGCAATATAAAAAAAAGTGGTTTTATCACTGAAGTGACTAGTTTTGTGGTCATATCTCAAAACTTCCTCATTAAAAGTAGTTAAGAAAACCCATCAAGCTCTAGCTTTATGATAGAAGGGATTGTGAAATGATTACATTTTGATTACCATATAGTAAGCAAGTCAGATTGAAAAAAGACATAGGACCACCAAGTTCAACCACTAGGGAAATAAACATATCCTAGATATAAAACCCTATAAGACATAGTTGGTCCAGAGGAAGGCAAAAAAAAACCCTGGTACAATTTTCTCCAACAGTAGAAAAAAATCTTTCCTGATTCCATGAGGCAATCGAATGTTCCCTGGATCAACAGTCACTGTTAGTTTTACTTTTTAAGCCTTAATACCCAGTTATATTCTGTGCTTCTAGAAAAACATCCAGCTTTATGTGGAAAAGAAAATCTTATTGTTTGCTTGTATGTATTTAGTGCCAGCAAATTACATAGCTTTACTGAGTCAATAGTCATGTCAAGTGACTTTGTAAAGTGCTGTGTAATATGTTCCTGCTATATAAATACTGTGTAATAGGAATAATAATAATAATGTCAATAACTGTTTCTCACAATCTAATAATGCCGCTGCCATACTCACAGTTTAATGTCTCTAACACAGTCTAAGGCCAGTTGTTGGGGGAAAGCTAGCTTATCTAGCAGTATGTTTGTGGAATGTCGAAGGAAACCTACGCAAACACAGGAAGAACTAACACACTTCATGTAGTGAGTGACCTGGATTCAAACCTGGGATCATAGTGGTGAAGGGAGAGAGTGTTATTCATCAAGCCACATTGTGAAGCTGAAGAGAACTATTTGAAATATTAGATCTAAAATAGCTATGATTTGGCTGTATTATTGGTAGGCTCTACTTTTTTCCTGTATTTTTATGTTTGTAAAGTATAGGACATTTAAGTAATGTTACATAAATAGCTAAAAAGGAGTAATCCATGCTAAATTTTGGATATATTTTTATAGGTAAAGCTCTTTAAACAAGCTACCTTGGCAAACCATCATCATTAAATGGCAGATTGATACAGTGTCTCCTTGGGGCTTTCAGCTTGTTTAATACTTTCTCTCGCATTTTCTTCTTATGCCGTTTGCCTGAAAAGAGCTCTATGAAATTGCTCTCCTTTGGAAATCAATACTACTTGAACTTTCAACAGTGAATAATAAAATTTCAATCTCCACACAATGGCAAAGACATCCTTTTTGCTCATGTATTGAGGGAAGAATAGCAAGTGCCCAGCATATGAACAATAAAGCCACTTCCCGACTCAACTTGATTGGCTGCCTCCAAGAACCAATGCTTCAATCTAATCCCTGACCATCCCTTGGGTGACATTTCTCATTTCTTATCATTTCTCCAGCACACAACCCCAGCTTGATAAGACAGCTAGGGGACCGAGGATGGATATTATTGAAGCATCCTTTCTGGCTTTGAAAAATAAATATGGAAAAAGTAGCACTTCAAGGTGGATTGCTGAAAATCAACAGTGAGGTCAAATATATAACAATGGTTTATAACACCTAACTGCATAAAAAAAATGAAAGTAGGTAGAACCTTTTAAACATGTTTCTAAAAATATTAGTCACTTTCTGCGTAAAAAATAAATAATTTATTTCACTTTTGCTTTTAATTATCATCTTTGTTAGCAAAGATAGACAGCAGACATTTAATCAGAAGCATATTATGATATTTTGGGGAAGAGAACAAAATGGCGATTACATTTTCATTTCCAAAGGGAACCCGTGGTGTTTTTGTATATATCTTTTCTATATACCATATTCAGTACTAGAAAATAACTTTTCATTCTTTGTATGTCAAGTAAATATGAAATACTATATAATTACTTAATATTTAATGTACAGCGCTGCGTAATATGTTGGCGCTATATAAACCCTGTTTAATAATAATAATAATAATAATTTACTATTCACAAGCACAGTTTTAAATGTTTAAGTGCTTTGTTGAGAGTTTGTTTATAGAAGTAAAATAATTCAGATTACTCACAGAGATGAGAAAAACAATTAATTCCCTTTTCCAATCTGCGTTATGCATGCTGTTTTGGAGTCTATAACAAAGGAGGAAGCTCCTGCTGTGCTTTCTCTTTAAATACCCAGAATAAATTCTAAAACTAGTTTTGTAGTTGAATCTTGAAATGAATGTTTACTTTAAAATACATGTTTCAATAGGTAATAAAAGTATGTGGTATTTAGGTCCATTTGTACTGCAAATATATATTTTTTTTATATATACATATTTTTTATTATGCCCTGATACTGTATATTCTTTATGGAAAAGCCAAGTGAGCAATTTAGGCATAAAACTGTCCAGATTAGGCTACTGATAGGTTTGCCCACCTAGAAAAATTTGGGTCATTTTTCTCTTTCTGAGATCATGGAGAAGTTGCATTCAATATAGATAATGGTCAAATCACCAAAGGTTTGCACACAATCTGGGTCACATACTCCCTATACAGCTAACTCTTCCTTAAATGTAAGTTTAATGGGCCTATACACTCTGGCATGATGCCCTCTTCTCTAAGTTACATTGATTTAATACATCATTAATAGGAGCATAATGCATAAGACATGTCTGTTATATTAACCTTTAATAATGTATTGAGAATTGCATTTGCATGTAGTTTATTTCAGCTACACAATATATTAAAAGATATAGTGTACCTCTTTGTACTTCACTAGATAAAATGTTTATCTCCCAACTCTGAACTGGTATATTTTCTGTGTGGAATATATATACAGCTGGGGAGATAAATGATATACGCTTTTACTGCTTGTTTAGAATGTGCAAATATCCAAAAACAAAATTAAACTCCACTGGTGGCACCCAGGAATTTGTCAAAGAGCAAGTATGCAAAGCGTATATTCACAATATGGCAGGCCTACCTGCTAAGGTGCCCCACTTTAGTGCAGCAACAGCTTTAATGACCATCAATCAGATACTGTCACTAACATGTTTGCTTGGTCTTTTTCCAGGTTTGGCATTTTCCATTGTTTTCACTGACCTGGTTGGGATGATGTAACATGCTGCATAGTTACTTTGTTTTAGAAAAGAATATGGCTGAGACTGTACACCGAGCTGCTCATACATAGCTCTGTTTAGCACTATAGTTCTGTTGTATGACAGTATGCAAAGCGACAAGGCAGTAATTCAAGTGATTTTAATTTTTCCAACCAAAAGTTAGAAGAAAAACAAAGGAACAAATATAAATCTTTTATTGTGTTCCACTGACGACAGCTCTGCATTCACTGCCTCTTCCTATTTGCCACTACTGCTATCATCTCCTTTACATCTTATGTTGCCATTGTCTTCCATCTTTGTTCATTGGACAACCAAGGATGATGCAACTCTCATGCATTCACAATGGAGCTACACTGAACCTGAACTGGGCATTACTCTTCATGCATAATAAAGCCTTAATATTCAAATCCTTAAGCTTTAAGGATATGAGCAAGACTTAAGCCAAAGCTGGCTGTTTTAGGGTTACTGCATTCTAAATAAGCCAGTGTTTCCCAACCAGGGTTCTGGGTGACATTCTCCCTAATGGCCAGTTATGTACAATGAATTATTCCTATTGACTATCACACTATTATACTGTGAGCTATGGATATTCGTATTATTGTCAGGGATACCCTGAGGTCCTGAAAGTTATTCCAAGGGTTCTCCTACATTAAAAAGGCAGAGAAAGTGCTGTAGAGTATGACAGCCTAGCTATTTATTTATCTATTTGTTTTGTTTCGCCTGCTTTGGTTTACAGTGTTTTCTGAAGCATACATATTGCTAATCTAGTATTCATGCTTTTATTTCATCTCTCTTTTTTCAAAGCAGTCTAACACAAAGTATTTATTAGGTGATTTCAACATTTAGGAACACATTGACCCAAATGACATAAATTGACCAATCATTTTTTTTTTAGAAACAGAGTTGTGAAATAAATGATAAAACAGACATTTGGCATGCTTTTATCGGAAAAAAACACTGATGAAACATTTTATTTTGTTATACAGTAAATGTTTTATTGCATCATCATATAAAAATTAAAACAAATTTATAATTTGTGAATAAATATATTGGAAACTCATAATTTTGTGATATCTTATTAAAAAAACCTTTACAACCCAATACTCCTAACGTGGCTCTTTTATCTATGATCCCGGGCTCGCTTAAAAGTATTAAAAGAGGTGTCCTACGGCACTTTCTTACCACAGCTAGAGTTCTTATCCCGAGATTGTGGAGGCAGCCTGTTGCTCCTTCTATAGCCGACTGGGTATCCGAACGTGAAAAAATCCGCCATATGAAAATGCTAGTGGCGGAAGATGATAATAGAATGGAACAATTTAACATAGCCTGGTCCATGTGGGATTGGTTTAAAGAATCTCCCCGACTCCAAACGTACTTATCTTAATGATCTCGTATATTTGTTAGGGCGCTTTCTTTGTCTGGGTTTTTCCATACTTTCTTCAACCTTGTGTGGTGTGCATTCTCTTTTCCCCTTCTCTTCCCAATCCCCCTCCTTGGGCTGTATTATCTTTTTTTGTTTTTTCTCTTTTAATATTGTTTTTTGTTAAAAGATGTTTACACATGTATATAGCGATATAGGCGGCTTAAGATTGTGAGAATGTTATTTATGCTCCATGCTTCTAGGTGTATCTCTGTTAATTTCTGTATATTTGTGTTGATTTGTTTTATTCTGATTCATGACCGTTTTGACAGATTATTGCTATGTTTATCAGAGTACATGCCGTATCTAAGATGTGTATTTTATGCTCATGTGAAGCCAATGCCGTTACGGGTTATTAAGATTTTGGTGTTTTATGTTTTAATCTTTGTTATGTATATATGTCTATTTTTCTTTGAAAACTAAATAAAACTGATTGACACAAAAAAACCTTTACAAAATGTACAACCAAAGGATCCTGTAGGTCGATTCAAACAGTTCTAAATCGAATTACTATGTCATAGACAAGCCGGATAAAGGAAACTTGATTTACTTTTCCTAATGAAGCCAAATACTTCTTCATTTGTTCCTCACATGCTCCCCCTCCCAGACATTGCAGCTCACAATGGGAGGGTTTCAGCAACAGTGGAAGTAATGGCAATCAAGAAACCAGTAGGCAGGACTGGGTGATTGTCATGCTACAGTTGTGTGAATTAGCAGTGATAATAATGACCCCTGCAACATGTTTTTCAGCCCACAGCTTATATGAGAGCGGCAATGCCCAGGTACATTCTTTCTAATGTTTCCACACATCATAGCAAGCTTCAATAGGTGGAATGTCCTGATAGAATCAGAAACTGGTATGAGTGTGATTTTGTTGTTCTTTGCAGAGAACCCAAGAGTAAACTTTATGTACAAATTAACTTCTTAATGAGTGCTGCAGCAAATATTTGTTGGAAGGCCATACGTTTACTTTACTAGTTTAGGAATACAGCTCTAGCACAGTCTTTCTTAACCTTTATAACATGGGGAACCCCTTGAAATAACGTTCAGGTCCACAACTCATAAAACAATAGTGGGGTGGTCAGCTGGAAGAATGCCTCCACAACAGCTGGCAATTGTGGAGGCTGCCACCCTTATCGATAGCCAAAAAGAACCCTAGTATCAGTTAAACTGGCCTGGAAGCAACAAATTGCTCATTGCTCAAGGAACCCCCTAGGGCTCCACAGAACCCTGGTTGAGAAACACTGATCTACAGCATAGATTTCTCTGCTGCCCCTTTTACTAACCGACAAATAAGAATGAAGTTGATTAACCTCCTTTGCGGTATGAATAATAAATATTTAGGCCACACACTCGCCAGCAGATGCCCGACCAGCGTCTACTTCCCCTGGCCTTGCATCCCCAACGTTCACAAGCCGGGGACGCAGATGCCGGTCGGGCATCGCCAGGTTACACAGATGCTCGGCAGGCATCACCAGGGAAAGAAGCTGGAGGACACCACGGGCACCGCTGGAGGACACCGCGATCACCGCTTACCAGGTAGGTTTTTAAACTCACTCTTGGAATGGAAAATTCCCCCCCGGGCCACACTTGGTATTACCGCTAGGGAAGTTAATATAATCTTTAGTGGTTACTGATATTACTGATACTGGTTGCCTAAAACACCCAAAAGCTCCCCTTTTTATGCCCAACTGTTTTTTTATGTCATACATACTATGTGGAATATACCAGGTATGCATAGAGAGGTGTTATCTGCTAATTTTGTGATAATGATACAGCAATTAGCAACCAACCAGCACAGCACCTGATCTTGTGATCACAATGTAACAGTGCTCATATGACACTAGCTTTTCATGCAGTACAATCTACAGTGTTGCATGAGAAAATAAAACATTGCTGCATAAATAGGACAATACTTTTTGTCTTTGTCCTTTTGTGTTATTTTGGATAAAACTAAACACCAATACTTAGATACTGGGATTTTTAGTACAGTTTATACCTCACATTAATTTGTTTGCAGGAATATATTTAAACCATAAACCTCAATGCACTGTACAATAAATTACATTGTATGAAAGGCACCAGAGAGTTAACAAACCCATGTGTCAATTTAGGGAGAAAATAAATAATTAATAATTAATTAAACAAGTAATGCTTTGTAGGTTCAAAGAGGCTTTTCACAACGGGCTTTCTGGTGCTTGAAGCAATAGAATATAGACACTTGGACAAAATCACAAGGGTATCCAAGCTCACTCTGTGATTTTATATGGGTACATCTGCTTCAAAGGCAGAAAATATTAGTGATTAATGTGCTTTTTTAATGAACATCTAAAACCTGAAGAAAAAAAATTTAAATTCCATTAGAATTAAGGATCGGTAACATGAAGCAACCCCTGAGCTTGAACATGCTGTTTGCATATAGTATATACAGTACACACACATACACATGACTGTAATTCTGACCTCTTTTTACTGTCGGGAGCAAAATCTTTAATTCTGTTCCCCAACATGCAAGATTGGATGCACTTTGCGAATCTGTGGCTCATCTATGCAAATAAATAGATTGAAATACTGGGCCTGATTTATTAAAGCTCTGCAATGTTGGAAAAAACACACTTTGATCCGTGAAGCTGGGTGATCCAGCAAACCTAGAATGGATTTGGTCCAGGATTCAAAACATTTGCTAGCAAATAACTTTGAAGAAATCCATTCCATGTTTGCTGGACCACCCAGCTTCACTGATGAAAGTGTATTCTCTACACCCTTGGAGAGCTCTTATACATGAGCCCCACTAAATTAAGACACCAGCTTCACACTAGATGTGCAGACTTATATACATTTGTGTTTGAGAACCCCTGCCATGCATGAACCAGCTAGCATGGCTTTCAGCATTGGACAAGCATTGAGTGGCATCTGTTAAAAAAAAAGAGAGAGAGAGATCACCTTTGCCAAAGCTTCAATCTCCACTGTTGTAAGCACCAGATTTTTTGTATTGGGATAGCAATCAAACCCACCCACTCTCTATGGCAGGCAACTATGTAACTCCTACATTGGAAGCTGAAAAAAGGGGCCTGTAGACCACTTATTCATTTAGATCTTCATAACTATACCAGCTTTTGGCATTTCTTAAGAGTTTGTTTTAGATAGATATAAATACTGACATCTTTTTGGGTATAAAACTAAAAAATTTTTGGTATCAGTGGTATACGTTTCCATGGGTCACATTTCAGATAAAATAGGCACTTTTCCTATTCTGTTACTTATATTTAAATGAACTTTTTTGTTTTTATAAAGAGGTCTGTTAGTGTTATTATGTTAAATGTGGAAGCAAACAGACTTGAAGAAAAACAGCTACAAGAAGTGATGAATTATATTTACTTGGATGGACAGAAATGAAAGATGATGTTGTATCTCATTTTTCTGACTGCATTAGTTAATTAAAAGGAAGGTTAAGTTCAAAATTATGACGTACAAATTGTCATTATGTTTGGCACAGACATATTACAATTATGATGCTGTCATCTAAAGTTTATGGGTGTCTTAAATTACATTTTAAATAATTGGCTTCCTTTACCTTACATTTGTATTTAAATGTTTCAAAACATTTCCAATTATTATCAGAAAATATTAAGCATTATGATAAGCTGAAATTGTGTGAATTTTTTACTGGTTTATTTTGCATAAATCATGTTATTATACTCAAAATATGATCGGTGGATATTCAGTTCATAAAGAAACAATTCACAATGAAACATCCACATTTGCTTTAAGGAGCCCATGACCATATCATCATACTTCATTGGCATAAACAACAGAAATAAGTGTTCTTGTGATACATCAAGCTTTTAAACTTGTCTTTCCAAGCAATTGAACATTTTAAAAGCAAAAACTTCTTATTATAGAACAAATATAGGATAATATTGCACTGCATTTTTTCTGCTAATTCATCAAACGGGTTTACCTACCTGCTCCAAGCATTTTCCAAAGTAAAGATATGGACAACATGATATGTGAATCAATACATTAAATTGCCCTGTTTACATTGATTAACTATTGTACCATTAATATCTTGGTTCAGTACAAAGTAAATTATATTTTCAATATATATATTTTTCAATTATAGTTAGACACAAACATAATTTTTTTAATATAAATACTTGTTTTGACTGAGACTTTTAATGTATTTTTTGAGCCACTGAGTTGGAACAAGTATACAAAAAAGCAGTTTTAACTTTCACAGTGCATGAAGAAAGGGCAGTAACAGAAAGTATTAAAGTCTGAGGATTAAGTGTGACTGGCAAACAATTGGCAATTAGCATTTATAGAAGGTACAGATTTCCTTTAAAAACATAGGCCTGGCTAGGGTTGGGCAAGAATACCTCAATTACAAATGAGCCATGGAGGAGTTTGTTCATGAATATCTGCCAGTACTGGAATGAATCACTTATTATCATTTAAAACTATAAGACCTTCTGAACAGTCAGATCTTTATTAGCCACATATTCTTTTCTATGTCCCTATTACTCCCACAGCTAATGCATAATAGGTTATAACTACCTAACAGATAATACCAGCTTGCAAGGATTCCTTTAAAGTCTCTTGTAAGGCCTACTGGCTCAAAGTGTCACATACAAATTTTACTTTTAGCTAGGCCAAGCTGTAGTTTTTGGGAGTGATGGTGCAGCATATAACTATGATGACAAGATAGCTGCTTTTACCTCCTTTAGGCTGCATATAAACAAGCTCTAACAGATACAAATATATTCTAGCTGGAGTTTGACCTTGCCCTAAAGACAACTCCATTATGAACTCTCTTCTCCACCAAGTAATGATAACATAAAACTATGAAACAATTGTAAGTCATGATTTAGGAGTGTCTGGCATATAGGGACACCCATTATGATACATACTTGAATCACATGGAGATGTCTACGAGAGAGATGTGTAGGTTTGGCTCATTTATTGTCAGCTCTGTGATATGTAAGGTGCAGTACAATCAGAAATATTTATAGAGGGATTAGTAACAATTTTGCAAAATAATATTTTCTGGTTAGTACACATTCCATCTACTTTCATCCAGTTTACTTCTACAAGTTACTGTAAAGCTTATATAATGGATCCATGAATGATGTTGGATGACCCCTGTATACATGTCAGATTCTCGCCCAAGACAAGCGCGATAATCATCTGACATGTGTACATAGCTTTAAACAATGGTATCTGTAAAAGAAATAATAAAGTCATTCTGTAGCTCTGCCCATTTTTTACATAAATATTATTAACTAGGATTTTTATAGCGCCAAAATATTACCCAACACTGTACATTAAATAGGAGTTAAAAATGACAGACAGATACAGAAAGTGACACAGGAGGAGGAGAAGACCCTGCCCTTAAGGGCTTACAATCTAGGATTATTCTTTGATTTGATTGGTGTAATTTTTAGATGCAATTATTGCAATCTAGTTCTGTACATCTAAAGCCAAGCTTTTATCATAGTATGTTAATAATAGTGGATAAAAGATAGTAGATAATAATAATATTAATAATAATATATTGCTTAGCACTTCTAATGGTTTGTTTAGTTGTGCAGACATAGAGTGGGCAAACTATATTTTTTACCACTACCATTGGCCTCCTTCAGAAAGTTTTGGTGTTTCCATGACTTTAGACCATGTTAGTGGAATAGGCTAGCCAGTCATATGGGTTAGTAGAGGGGCAGCACAAGCCAGGTGGTCTAGAGAGGTAAGAAGATGAAATTCAGAAACCTACAGTGCTACTTTGGGTATACTTTTGTATACATTGTTTTTCAGCCTATTGTTAAACTGTTGCCTCTTTTTACTTATCATGACAACTCAAAACAAAACAACACAAAATGAAAGACTGCATAGGAAAGTGATATTGCCATCAAGCACCAAATTCATCTAAAAGATTTCTAGAGTATTGCACCAGCTATTAATAGTTTGTTTTAATATCAATTTTCTATTTGAATTTTTCTTTCATTTTGGGCATAATGGTCCTTGAAGTTCCTTTTACAATTTGTACAACTTTTCTTATAAAATACAGTATATACCAACACACTGGATAGCAGCAGTTTGTTGCTTTGTTAATTCAAGTACACACATAAGCAGCAGGATGATAAGAGAAAAAAAATATTAATTTATCCAGTGCATGTACATTTTAATGAATGATAATCCATTCTATCCATACACTCTTTCAGTCTAAAGATAAATTAAAAAGAAAAGTTACAACTAGTTTGTTCAAATTGTAATGCTTGAATCATCTGGTTTTTGCACTTGCATGTAGAATCATTTAAATTAGTATAAAATAAAACAGTCCATGTCAAACAGTCTTTCTGTCCTTGTATGGGTACCTTAAAACACATGTCAAGGCGAAACGTGCACATTTTTTGTTTTGTTTAAAGATCCTGAAAGTACAGGAAATTACCTGTTTATCTGCCAGAATTATACTCAGCTCTTCATTTCCTATTGTGGGCTGACCAAACACAGCATTTTTGTGGACTGAGTCGTCCTGTCCACTTGTCTTTTGATAAACCATGCAGTCCATTACACTGTCTTCATCCCCAAAACACAGACATTAGTTGACATAAGATCCCAATACAGGAACTGAAAGGGCTAAATAGACAGTTATTTAGCAAACCTGGAATGGACTTCATCAAAGTTATTAGCTGTTTGGTAGCAAATGTTTTCAATTCTGGATCCAGATCCATTCCAGGTTTACCGCTGTACCGCTTCATTGACTAAAGTGTATCTTCTCCAGCCTTGGAGAACTTTATTAAATCAGGGCCAGTACATCCCCTTTGGGTGTAAAAAGAGCTCACCCAAAGGGGATGTACTGGCCCTGACTTCAATACCTCTCCCACCCATTCAACAGCGGGCCTGAGAAACAGAACTCTACATACACAAGTATTGTTTTGTTAGAGTTTAGTTATACTTTAGGCAACTGGTTTAATACAAATATTGAAATGAACAGTAACCCATGGCAGATTTCAACCCCAGCATTTTGATTTCAGGTATGTAAAGAGAAATCTGATTGGTAACTACCTGTTACTTAGAAAACAATCGTGTATAGGTTTAATGTTACAAAAAAACTAAATTCAGTGCTAGGTTCTGTTTGTTTTCTTTTTTTTTTTTTTTTTTTTTTTTTACACATAGGGTCAAAATGGAAGAAATGATAGCTGTTTTTCCCAAGGAACAACAATGAAATTGACTGATCAGTAGAAGCAACAACTTTACTTTTTTTCCCGTAGTCTTGTTTCCAAAAACTTAAAAACTGTTTGAAAAAAAATAATAAAACATTTTTAAAAGCAATAATTGCCTAAAGTACTTTTATCTTCTGGAAACTGCATCTAAATCCAACAAGACATAACTATTTCCAGTATTCAAGCTGATACAATAACAGGAGACACCAGGCCTGTGGATTCGAGATTTATTCTCTGTGCCAAGAACAACTGACCTTGTTGGACATAATAAGTAAACAGTGAATTTTCAGATATAAATTGTCTGCAGGGAAAATAGATGTATTTCCTTGTTTTATAATCCAATTCATTGTCTCCTTTGTCACAGGAAACTAAAACACAATGCACACACACTGAGTTCACCATCATGTGACCATCATAATTTATATTTTACAGTCGGCTGAACTCAATTGTTTCTCCCAGCAATGACGTGGTGGACATTTCCCAAACAAATACATTTTGCAACAGTCACTTTGTCTAAATAGATAAAAACTCAACTGAAAAGTATAAACAATGGTGTATAATATAAAATGTTAAAGGCAATACATTTAAACTGTGTTTTGCCCATACCAAGTCAAATCTTTCAGGGCATGCTTGTCAAAATATAGGATCAAAAATACCCAGTAAAAAGATAATTAACACTTAAAATATTAGGTGGTTCAACCTTTTTTGCTGTCCCATAAACATAATCATATTTATACTATTTTAAATATAGCTGTATGGGAAACATTTGCATTTTTTTCAATTCAGAACCCCAATGTCAGTAGTTGGCACCTAGACCCAAGCACTGTTACATGGACGGAGGTCACTTGCTACCCGTACCTGACAGCACCGGGTATTTTCACAGGATAAGACAAAAAAAGAGTAGTAACAGTGGCAAAGTGCATATTACTGGGTCACTGGGACCCATGGCAAAGACACTAAATAAGTAAAGTAACAGTGTCTTATTATTGTATTGCTTTTTAATAACTTGAATTTGATATTCAGTTTTACTTTTAAGTTACAATGATACAAGTTCACTTTTAAGTTACAATGATTGATGTATCTGCAGTAAATGCTTGGTAAGTGTCTAAGTGTCATAGTTTCTGTTTTATACATATAATCCACAGTACCATCCTGTATATCAATGCCACAATTACAGGGTGCCTTACAATAGTGGAGCTGTGTTGAAACAAAAGACAATAGGACAACACACCCAGGTTCCAGTAATATAATTATTATTTACTAGCATTCCATAAAGCCAACAGCCAAATTGTGATCACAATGGTACCTTTTCCCAAGGAAAATAGTAAAAACAAATAGATGCACAGTAAGAACAACATGAATAAATGTGTATTATTCATTATTAGTCCCACATAAATAAACCCTCTCCCTTACTATATATTATTTCTATTATTAAATTTTGGTTCAGCACACATGGTGACTCTATATTTACCATTATGGAAACCAAAGTGACGTGCGTAACTTTACATGGAGCAGATTTAGTTTGGAAAAAGAAGTGTTGCAGAAGTCTCTTCCAAAAGTGGCACTGTTCACATTTTCTGCCTAATCTTCCTTATAACTAAGTTTTTATGGAGCTCCCAAGCAATACTCTAGTCCCCTGAAAAATTTTAAACAAAATCAGTATGGAGTTTAGCATTGTGGACATTGTGTAATTTTAAAAACTAACTTTTTTGAACAATATTAGACTTTGTTACCATTTATGAGCACAATCAGTTTTTAGGCCATGTTTGGTATCTTTTCACATGACACAATCTTATCTTTTATATTGAAACAGATTTTATTGTGTTTGTGTGCAATAAAATACATTTTAGTGTATTTTTACGGCAAATGTGGGGGTGACAAGCAATATTGCCTATACTGTGTAATGTAAAAAGTGCAACTAGTACATTATCCTGCTTTCAGGAAATATATTTTGGGTTGTTTAGGTTAACTTACGGTCCTCAATATGCAAAAAAAATGTACAAAAAAAAAGAAAAAAGTTAGTTAAGGTTTTAGCAGCTAAAATATTTATTAACATCCAAAATCAAAATGTAATTATTAATACAAACACGTGAAAAGTGTTTCAGTCAACTCATAATAATTTAAAAAGGATTAAAAGGTTTAAAATGAATGCAGTGATGAAGGAGGTACATAAAATGTATACAAAAGGAACAACGTGAGCTGATGTGAAAACATTGCTCATCTGGGAAATACCAGCTGTTATGTGTATACAGTTACATGTTTCATCATGTCAGTTAAAAAAAAACACCTGAACTTGCAGTTAGATATTTTGCATACAATCCACTAGCAACAAACTAAATCAAACATGTCTGCTCATGACCTTGTCTTTTTTCTTCCCTGTGAATCTGAAAATTTGAAAATTTTTAAGTAATGATAGCCTCTGCATACAAAACACACCCTGACATTAAGTGAAATAAGAAAAAAAATATATGTTTTCTATAATATACTAAGTTTTATGTTACCAATAGCTGGAAAGTTCTCTGCCCACATAACTGCAAAATCTATAAGCAGAAGCTACAGTAAGGTCTAGTGCACAAAAGCGCTGAGACTAAAACGTCTCTGAAACGCCTATAGCCAAGGGAATTTTACATGAATATTTTCCTATGAATTGTAGTTCTGCCCCAGGACTGAAAGATGGACATACGAGAGGGGACCCAAATTAAACAGGACTGTCCTCTGTGTGGCTGGACTGGGAGTGGAGGGGGTTTGATTAAGGTCAGAGCTTGTTCCCTCATCCCTCGCCAGTCAGTAGCCTGTTGGACGCCTCTATGAAACGATCTCACTCCTCAGGCAGTGATTGTTTTTAACTGCTTTTCTCATTACCCTGTGGAAAATGTTATGTCAAATTTCAGGGAGCAAAGAACTTGTTGGTTTTTTTTTTTTCCTTGGCAAAACACCAGTGGAATCATTACAAATGTTTTAGATGGCTTTCAAAGAAAAAGCTCTGATTTGGACAAGAGTTTTTAAATAATTTTCACGCTCAGGAAATTTAGGCATCAAGGATCAACCCTAGATAGATAGATAGATAGATAGATAGATAGATAGATAGATAGATTGATACAGTAGAAAGATAAATAGGCTTGTAAGGGCCTGTCTTTACACCCATTTGACATGAGTTAAAGTTAAAGGCACTTTTAGGATGATTCAGAATTCAAGAAAAATAGTAGTTTCCTCAATCAAGCTAAATAGATAACATGCAAGGAGCTCATAGGGCAGATAATACATAGTTTGTTAGTCATTCACAGTTACAGATACAAAAGATACAAAGGTAAAAACACCATGAACTCAAAGTTTACAAGAAGCTAGTTAATAAGCCTAACAACTCCAATATAGCAGAGATTATTTAGTTCCACATATTTTTTGATATGAGTGTAAGCACCAGGGCCAACATCAAGGCCAATCTCATTATGTGGTCCCGATGATGGAAGCTAAACGCATTCTAAATGCATCCACACTGGGTCTCATATCTAAATATTCAAAAGATTGAGAGACAATCCTACCTGAGGCTTCCCATGGGCTAATAGGTCTCATGGAATGTCAGTAACTGGGAGAACTACCATAAAATCTTCCTGTGTCACTGCATACATCAGTAACATGGAGATGAAAAATAGTATTTCACTCATGTAAGATATAGAGCCTACAGATAAGGAACTGACAGGGTATGGCAATTAGTCCTCATTCAGAATTCATTTGACCTGCAGATGACCCACTTCTGTCCTGCATTTAACCTGCTTCAAGTAGGTTTTGCATTTATATGGGAACACAAAACCTGTGTTATGCCAACAAAAGCCTTTTACACAAGCCCTATTGTTAACTATTCCAAAAACAATGTCTGTTTAAGGCCACTAGTTGCTGTCTGCCAGTTGTATCAGAAATTCAAACCTTTTTTCTGTGTAAAAACTCTGTCTATAACATAAAAGAAATGCCAGAAAACATGCAGTTATAATTTGGAAGACACAATGAAGTGTTATTCCGATTTTGCTGAGCTATGTGTTTCATCATGTTGCTGTTGTTCACAATCTGTAAAATTTCACAACCTTCTGTTTAGCAATACATAAATATATGTTCTTAGTTTTCACATCTTGGCTGGGTGACATTTAAAGGTGCCATTGTTATTTGGAGGAAGGCCTAGATAAGGTAATGCTAAAACACAGAAATCTGGGATAGCTTTACAGCATTAGTGTGCTGGAACATGTTTAATAAACTATCTATTAGATTTCATTTCTTACAAGTGACAAAATAACATTTCATTTTTGATATACTTCATCAGAGTAACTATACCCCAGTAGTGTAAAACACTGTGGAAACTTTTACCATTTTTGGGATTACCATTTCTCTAAAATAAGAGATGTCTTGGGGTGGGAGGTGTCTATAAAAACCGTTTACAATGAATGCACAAACGATACAAATGTACAACCCTGTTTGCCTATCTGGAGAAATAGGAACATGTTTACACATCTAAGATTTATGAGTATATGGTGATGGTATTTTCTCTCCCTAAAAGCATGTAATTTGATAAATGATAAGCATAACTAAATGCTCCTGCGCCTCATTACCGGTGTCCGCCAATACCTCACCATCTATGTTTTTTACCAACAAAGTGGTAATCACATCTATATTTATGAATGCACATAGGTGTAATTATCCCATCTAGGCATATCAGCTATTATTACAACTACCCCTCACCCTGCCTTTTTCCAGTGTGGTATCAATCAGGTAAGGGGTGCTGTAAAACCACACTCTTTGCCCACACCTATTATCCTATCATCCATGGTTTTAGTATTAGTACAGAGGTGACACAAAACTTAAGGGAAGCTTTCGCTTGCCTATGATGTGTCATATGTGACCCATACCTTTCAGGTCTCAGGGAACAGCCCACAGTATATTAAAGTGAAAAGCCAAAAAAAAAAAATATATATATATATATATATATATATATATATATATATACAGGAATAAACAATGTTGCATACTGGGGATTTTTGACACCCAAGGCTACTTTCTACAACATATTTTTTCAGTAACCATGAAAAGATATATTCAAACAAAACAAATAGCAATAACAATAAATATAAAAAAGCAATAATAAGAGCAAAATACGAAATCGTGAAAATCATACAATCACTGTAAAAATTGTATTGCGCTTCTTACATAGCTGGTCATGAGTAAACTGCCCCCTTACATTGGTGGTCAGGGTAATGCTCTGTTACACTTGGTAATTAATGGACAGGGTCCCCCTTAGATTGGTGGGTAGGAAAGGGTCCTAATATACTGGTCAGTAGGATGAACACTCCTTGCTAACCACCAAACCGCGTTCTGCTACCAAACCAATAAATGTGTTTTTTTTTTAATGCTGTTATTATTCCTGCACTACTTGTGCTGCTAATAAAACCTTTAATTTGATTTATTTGTCAATGAATATGAATATTTAAAAAACATTTTTAAAAATACTTACTGTCTCCATTTTGTGACCTTAAGTTAAAATAACTTTTTATGATTACTACTAAAATGATTTTAAAGTATGGAGGAGTGTAGGGATGTGGGTGTAAAAATTTAATTTTCATAAATGTCAACTATGCTAGGTACACCACTGCTGTCTCCATCTTTGTCTCTGGTATTTTGCTGTTTTTTAGATTCATTCATACTCTATCTGTACTTCAATCATACAAATTATCATTGTAGACAGCAGGGTATTGAGGGGATTAGAAGAGAACTCTTAATCTTTAGAATTATGCCTTTGGCAAAATCTTATCACACCTCATTGCAGTAATACCCCTATAGACAATATATGGTTAATGGTGTATCAATTTGCCTTTGTAGCACATAGCTCACTGCTGAATGCCATTCCTTGGGACTGGAAGTGTTTTAGTTAATCACTATGTATTTCAGTCCCTTTTGTATGCTGAAAAAAGATGTGGTCAATGGAAGTCCCCAAATTTATATCATTGGATTTCATATCAAGGATATTTATTTTATTTCATTAATGGGAATTCCTACAGCTAAGCTTTTGGAGCACATCCAGAATCTGAGATCTGGATGTGGTTTTCATTGTTATACACTCCACTGCTACTCCAATGATTAAATTACTTAGATATGGTACATTAAGGCTACGTACACACGTGCAATAATTTTCGTTGCAAAACGAACGATTGACGACTGATCAACAATTATGCACAATTATTTTCAATAAATAATGTTCAAATATAATCCACCAATATTGTACACACACTAGATTGTTTGAACAATGCAGGAAGTGAGGTGTACTAGAGAAAGTGTACTGCAGAACTATCCACGAACAATGAACGACCGTACACACAATAGATTGCGAACCGTCGTCCAATCAGATCCGCCAGGACAGTCGTTCATTTCCAGCGACTTTCCTTGTTTGACTGCGTCGTTGGCCGGTTGTTGTGCACTTTTTTTGTTAAAGATTATTGGACAATCAGTCGTCAATCATTCGTTTCCAACAACAATTATTGCACATGTGTACGTAGCCCTAGGTACCAAGGCACTATATCATGTTTTGGAGCAATGTAGGGTATTAGATTACATTGATTCGTAACAAAAAGTATGTTTTCTATGCCCATAAATCACTAAATAGAATGCAGTTTATTATGATAGTTATTAGTCCATAGGTCACTTTCAATGTGGTGATGTCAAATAATGATTTGAAATAAATAGAGATTTATGTAAAATGTAAATGTACAAGGTTTATATACAACTATAAAGGGCCACCTTTAATTGTGTTTTTAAAAAATTGAAATGTATTTTTAGATTGTGCCCATTCTGCATTTTAAGCTCCTGTAATCCCCTACATGGCAGAAAATTAAATGGTAGTAGATGGGACAACCACTCAATCATTATTGCATTGGCCAGCAGTGCCAACATTATATAACAAGTTGCTAATAGATGGGGAGAACATAGACAGCTTCATTGTTGTGCTGTTGTTTCTTCACTATTAAATCACAAGCTGGGGCTGCAGGGGAGAAACCTGGATATGCTGTCCAATAGTTATCAGCCAATCTCCAAAGTGGCTGCTCGGAAAATCTCCCAGTCATAATAAATACATAATGATGCTAAGTGCCTGCCATTACATTGTAATTACCATTGACATGGCGGAATTTCTACAAGTAATGGTCAATTTGGTGAGATATCTGGAAAATAATATGCCATGTATAGGTAACAAGAGTATCTATTAGTTTTACTCAGGTACCTACATGATTACAACTGTTGCTATTGCGTTTGTAGGATAGCTAGGGCCATGGGTATTGTTTTGTTATGTAATAAAATGAATAATTGAAAATAAGTATCTGATACTTTGAATCCTTACCTTTATTGAGTCATCATACATGCACGTGCTAAAAGGAAATCCTCAGCACACATTCCTGATGTACAATGAATACTTGGTAATTATTCTGAACTCAATACAGATAAATGCATGGTAAAGAGATTGGTTCTTTTTGCATCCTAATAAAATAACAACTTACTGCAGATCCTGTTTATATTGCTTTTTTTGTGATGTTTCTCCATGTGGAAAAATGGACAGTGGGATGTACATTTACTAGTACAAGTAATGTATGTAGTTTTTAAAAATACAACTGTGGACTGGGTGATTGATGGTGATCACGCATTTACTGGCACCAAGTAAAAACAACGACATTACTGACCGTGCATATCTGTGAACTTGTTAAATTGTGTTGCTATTTTTTTTTTATTTACAAATTGCCATGTTTTGAAATAAAAAAAATAATAGCTCTTTTATTCCAGAGAACCCATATATATGTATATATATATATATATATATATTTATATATATATAGATATAGACACACACAATCATATATATATATATTTATTTATTTATTATGGGGTGGGGGAGTGTGTCTTAAACATCTGATAGACGTGGATACCATTATGTGTACATGCTTGGGGAATGGAAATCTTATTTTAGGCCACAGGTTTAAGATATAAGTCAACCCCCAATAACAAGCCAACCAACCTCAGGCATGGGACAGAGAAGAGACCGTGAAAGACTATAGGTAGGAGGACATGATGAATATGACAGTCCTGCATTGGTTTATTAATGGAACAACAACTAAAAAAACATTCTCTGACTTCTCTGACCTGTTTGAAAAGACCATGGAAAAAAACATGGTCACTAATTCTGCCTGTATATATTCTTTTAGGGAGTCACTGATCTCTTGTTTTCACTATCTTTAGTATATAAGAAGCCTTCAGTAAAAAAAAAATCTTAGGGAAATGGCATGCAGGTGCGGCTCATAAACAGAAATCTGATTACAACATACTGGAACAACTTGCCACAACACAAAAGTTCTTCTGCTTTTTATGGTTTAATACAAACCGTCATCAGTGCTGAAAAGTGTAAACAAACTTAATTTGTCCTTAGCTGACAGCATGATTGATGAACTCCAAAAAAAGTAACATTCAAAAACCCACTAAAACCAGATCATATTGTTTTTGTAACAAACTACAAAACACTCTAAAACCACATAGGACTTACCTTTCCTGAAAATGTATATGAAGTTTTATTTTATGTTTTTTTATGTTGCTTTTACAATAACTTGACCATAAGCATTTTTCCTATGTAAGTGTCAAAAATCCCGCAAGTCAGATACTCCCTTCTTATTTTTTCTTGATGTGATGTTAAATTAGCATATAAACAAATAATTTATATTCTGGCAATCAGTTAATTCTGGTGTTTAGTAGGAGGGCTGGTTTGGTCTTCAATTTTGTTTACACAAGTGGTAAATGCAAACATGCATACAGCTTTCAGTTACACTCGGGGCAAGAGTGGCCCCAAGGGGAGCAATTAAACTCAATTGGACAGCAGTATTTGAGGTGGATTAGACCTTGAAGAAAACACTGGGACAAAGAAAACACAACAGGAAGAGATGACCTGGTTGATACGTATCCATTTGGCTCAATATTGTCTTTATCTGCCTTGGGTCAGGGGGTGGTTTTTGAGCTTCAGGGGCATGTTAGCTTTTAGCAGCAAAGTCATCTATCCACCCTCCCTAGACTTCTCATTTAAAGTAGCCCAAACCAGCCAGCCAACACAAGCCATGACTTTCTCTGTTGTATTCTTTCTCTGGGCCAAAATTCTCTTTAGCATTGGTCCCAGCTTTATAGACTTGTATTGGATCACACTGTAAGATTAGAAACAGAGTATTCAAGTCTTTGAATGCCTGTACAAAATCAAAGAAAGCAAAGTCTCCTTTAGGACAATTTGCACTTTGACATTTTGTGCCCCACAATGAATAAATACCATTACTCCCTAGAGGTGCCTAGATCTATCAAATTTCATCATCATGTCCTAAGCCCAGGATGTAAGCCGTGGACAGAGGTTAAATTTCTGTCTCTGGAAACAATCTTTGGTGATCATTTCAAGTGACAGTAGAATGAATTAGCACTGTGCATACAGCACTGTTCAGTTCTATGGAGAGTGAAGGACGAGCAGGAAGCACTGCAGTGGATCCACCCCCATAGGAAATTAGAGTAGTTGTACCCAGTATTCTGCCATGGTGGATTGCTCAACAACATTGGTGGACCACTGTACACGAGCTAGATTTTTGACTAAAGCTACGTACACACGTCAGATTTTTATCGCCCGATAATCGGCATCGGCCAATTATCGGGCGAAAAAATCTGCCGTGTGTACAGTCGGTGTCGTCCATCGTCCGGACGACCGACCTGCCGGATCCACGGACGATGGACGACAGCCGATCCTAATGAAAGGGAAGGGGAGAGCGCGCAGCAGGGTGCCGCTCCGTCGCTCTCCCCCTCCCCTCTCCATAGAGCATGAACGGTGCTGTATGTACAGCACCGTTCATGCATCGTGCAAAAATTGGAAGTGTGTACGCAGCTTAAGGCTGCATACACATGATCAATATTTGTCATTGGAAAGGATCTTTCACAATCCTTTCCAATGACAAAAGACTGAACGATGCATGAAGGAGCACTGTAAATACAGCACCGTTCTGCTCTATGGGGAGCTGCGCTTTCTCCCCTTCACTTCTATTACGATTGTTTATCATTCATTGTCTGTGGATCTGCCAGGATGGATCCATGAACGATGAACGATGGGAATCATCTGTGAGTTCTGTGTGAGTGTACGTAGCCTAAGACAATCACTAAATTTTGTTTCCAACTTGTTTCCAACTTTGATACACATGCTCAGAATTTTTCACTGTTTCTTCCTAAGACATTTTTTTTTTTGTTACCTTTTTATAGCATGTATATGCAGAGAGAAGATTTTACAGGAACCTTGTGTCTTGAAAAATCATTGCATAATATCTTGCTACATGCCAGGTTATTACTAAGGCTATGTACACACGTGCAATATTTGTCCTTTGGAAAGGATCTTTCACGATCGTTTCCAACGACTAATGACTGCACAATGCATGAACGAGTGCTGCATACAACACTACATACAGCACCATTCTGTTCTATGGAGAGGGAAGAGGGAGAATGACGGGCGGCACCCCGCTGCGCTCTTTTCCCCTTTACTTGCATAAAAATGGTTCCTCCTCCATCGTCCGTGGATCCACCAGAACGGTCATTTGGATAATGGATGAAGAGCGCTGTACACACGCCAGATTCTCGTCCAATATCAGCCCTGAGCCAACTATCGGATAAGAACCATTGCACGTGTGTAGGTAGCTATGTACACACGTGCAATAATTGTCATTGGAAAGGATCTTTCACAATCGTTTCCAACGACTAACGACGATGCATGAACGAGTGCTGCATACAGCACTACGTACAGCACCATTCTGTTCTATAGAGAGGGAAGGGGGAGAATGACGGGGCGGCACCCCGCTGCGCTCTTTCCGCCTTTGGATCCGCCAGGACGGTCAATTGGATAATGGATGAAGAGCGCTGTACACAAGCCAGATTCTCATCCAATATCAGCCCAGAGCCCATTATCGGATGAGAACCATTGCACGTGTGTATGTAGCCTTAGATTCTAATCTCAGAGACCAGGTGAGCTGTTTCCTTTATTTTACAAAATTGCATGTGAATAATGCGGAAGATATGAGCAGGCTGAAGGTTAATGCAGATCCTTCAACTGATATTTAGTTGCTCCTGGCTTTGTTGCCAGAAGTTGCCACTACAAAACTAGGCAACAGTGTTACTTTCATGAAGGTGGTTGGATGTATCAATCATTTCTGTTTGTACAGCCTACTGGACTTAAATATGTTGTTGATTCTGTGTACACAACAGCTCTAGAGGCAAAATTCAGATTGACCAATGCCTCTATAATGAGTTTATTCCAAAGGGTGTGTTCCTTTTGTGGGATTACTGGCAAGTGTTAGGTAGTGTCTACTAATACACACTTGCTGTGGAGACCAGGCAAGAACAAAGTGATTATTTATATCCTAAGTTTTGATTTCATTGTATGGAATGGGTTTAGAAACCTATTCATATATAGGAGACAGGGAGCTGAATCATCACTCTGAGGTCAAAAACCTATACTTTTGAATCTTTATTTTGTCATACAAATATCAACCATGCATTGCCAACTTAAAGGAACCTGTAATTACCATTAACAGCATAAAGCACACTGCCGATTCTGGGTATCTGGCCATGAAGAGTATGGTTGGCACCATATTACTTAGATGCTTTGCTCTCATTCTTGAATCTTATTCAGAGCTTCAGGGGAACAGTTCTGAACATTTTAGCTGCCTGTGATTTGCAGCAGCAAGCAAATCTAATTGTAGATAACACATAGCATCAGCAATTGCCTTAGCAAAATGAGTTAACTGGATGTAAATAGATAATTTTGTATCACATTAGACGATTAATGAAATACGTATAGAAGTGACAATACTGTTCACATCCTCACAATATTCCTATAGTTGATGAAGAAGGCCTTGTAGTTGGCTTGGAGTAAATTAGAATTAACAACCATTCCTATTTTTTACACTTTTCATTTCACTATTATTCATACAGACAAATGTCCTAAATATAGACCATGCTGGTAATGTAAAGTTCCAGAAACAAACATCAGGCAGTAATTTAATTGGTATTAAACCTGTATTCCACTGGGCTTAGCCTGTGTGTGGTGAGCAATTAAATCTCAAGAAGAAACAATATTTTCTGAACTAACTGGCAGTGTTAGGCTAGTTAAACTCGAGCAATGTTTTTCATCCGGTAATCGGCTCAGGGCTGATATCTTGCGTGTGTACAGTGCCCGTTGTCCGAACGACCATCCTGGTGGATCCACAGACGATGGATGACGGACGATTGTAATGGAAGTGAAGGAGGAGAGAGCGCAGCTGGGTGCCACTTCGTTGTTCTCCCCCCTCCCCTCTCCATACAGCAGAACGGTGCCGTATGTACAGCACTTGTTCATGCATCCTGCAGTCCTTTGTTGTTGGAAAGGATCTTTGAAAAAATACAGTTAGGTCCATAAATATTCGAACAGAGACAACTTTCCTCTAATTTTGGTTCTGTACATTACCACAATTCATTTTAAATAAAACAACTCAGATACAGTTGAACTGCAGACTTTCAGCTTTAATTCAGTGGGTTGAACAAAAAGATTGCATAAAAATGTGAGGAACTAAAGCTTATTTTTACACAATCACTTCATTTCAGGGGCTCAAGAGTACTTGGAGAAATTAAAATGCTGAAAATAAAATGTTCGTTTCTAATACTTGGTTGAAAACCCTTTGTTGGCAATGACAGCCTGTAGTCTTGAATTCATGGACAACACCAGATGCTGGGTTTCCTCCTTTTTAATGCTCTGCCAGGCCTTTACTGCAGCGGCTTTCAGTTGCTGTTTGTTTTGGGTCATAAGCTGTTCCACGCCTTCTCCATACTTTTTTCTTGCCATCATTCTGGTAAAGGTTAATCTTGGTTTCATCTGTCCAAAGAATGTTTTTCCAGAACTGTGCCAGCTTTTTTAGATGTTTTTGAGCAAAGTCCAATCTAGCCTTTATATTCTTGAGGCTTATGAGTGGCTTTGCACCTTGCAGTACACCCTCTGTACCTACTTTCATGCAGTCTTCTCTTTATGGTAGACTTTGATATCTATAAGCCTACTTCCTGGAGTGTTGTTCACTTGGTTGGCTGTTGTGAAGGGGTTTCTCTTCCCCATGGAAGTTATCTTGCGATCATCCACCAC
>NC_092859.1:83373750-83454231 GCF_032062135.1 Pyxicephalus adspersus | reverse complement strand
CAGTTCAACTGCATCTGAGTTGTTTCATTTAAAATTTATTGTGGTAATTTACAGAACCAAAATTAGAAAAAAATTGTCTCTGTCCAATTTTTTATGGACCTAACTGTAGTAGGCAAGAGTAGGAAAGGATTGGGAGACCTGTCTGGTTCTTATTGCTGTTTGTGTCACTGGTAGGGAGGTTCACTCCTCTATTTGTCCCAGTAAACATTGCCATTTGGGAGAGAAAATGAGGGGCTATCTATTCCTTGCTCAATCCAAATAAATATAAAATTTTGAATTTAGATATACAAGTACTTTCAGATTTGCATTTTGTATCAGAAGCAGTTACTCAAAATAAATATTTGTAAAAAGTGGCATGGACTTAGGCATAGTCCGTTGCAAATCTGAAATGTAATAAATAGGCAGGTCAAAAGAAGAGAATATTCTGCCCTTATTATGAAAACTTTACTATTGGGGAATTTATGTGGCCATGCCCATATAGGTGGCATCACATTGAAATGTTAGTCATATGCACATTCTGCTCCTGCAATTGTATTTGTTATAGAAACAGCTTTTTACAAATAATCTTTTAGTGGTCCGGTCATACCTACACACCCATCCTCAATCTATTGCCTGAAGGAAGCTTTGAGCTTTGTCATATTGTGGAATAGTTAACACTTTAAGCAAACACCTTGGAAGTAAGGATTGTAAAGTACGTCACTGATGACACATGCTGCCAGTAATGATAGTTCCTTGATAGCTCATATGTTTTCAATCTGGAAGCCACTAGGAAAGTGTGACTCATATCCCCAGGAACCATACCAAGAGGAGCATCCTTCTACATATGTGACACAAACATGACAACTCAGATATAACTAATGTTATATACAACTGCAACAGTATTGTTCATAAGCAAGCATCATATGGACAATGACAAATGTAAAACTAAGCTTGAAAAGGCTTGATATGCTTGATATGATTCTAATTTAGAAAAAATACATACCATGTGTGAAGTGACAAGTAATATTTCACTATTGTGAATCTCATTATTTCTAAGATTTTTTTAAGGAGGATGACACGATTCATATACTGAATGATTTCAGATAGATGGCATAGTTTAAATATTCTGCTCATAGAACATGTGAATGATCACCAATTCCTACATAATTATACAAGATTATAGAATGAAACAAAGAA
This sequence comes from Pyxicephalus adspersus, assembly GCF_032062135.1. NCBI lineage: Eukaryota > Metazoa > Chordata > Amphibia > Anura > Pyxicephalidae > Pyxicephalus > Pyxicephalus adspersus. The sequence goes on along the minus strand of NC_092859.1, from coordinate 83,453,055 downwards.
CCTGTCATCAAGCCAAACAAGTACTCAGACACAATTACATTTTTAGCTGCTAAATGAGAGCTTAACTAGTAAATATCACAAGCAACTGATTTTGTAATGAAATCAGTAAAAGTATATGTTTAAAGGCCAACTGCACCCACAACGGCTGTTTCAGATTTGCATGGTTGATGGCAAGCAGAACTAGGGCTTGTTTCTCTGTAATTCCAGTGGTATGATATTTCACCAGAATTTTCAGCACAGCTGTTGTTAGCACTAAGATTTTTTATTGATGATGGCATGTCAATTTGATGATTTCCTAATGTATATTAAGCAAATAATTGGGAGTCCATGTCTAGTGTAAAGCTACGTACACACTTCCAATTTTTATCGTTGTTAAACGAACGACGAACGATCCTGCACGATATCTACGAACGATCGTATAGCACCGATCCTGCACATAGAGGTAACGACACGATCGTTCGTAGATATTGTACACACAATAGATACGATCGTTTGAGCGATAGAGGAACTATGTGCACGACAGGAAAGTGAGCGAACGTTCGTTCATCACGCATGCTCAGCCCATGGACGATCAACGAACGATCGTACACACGAATGTGGTCAACGATCGTCGTCCAATCCGATCCGCCGGTCCGGTCGTTCGTTTCCAATGACTTTCCTCGTTCGTCGGCGTCGTTGGTTACTTTTTTTACGAACGATTTTTGCCCAATCGATCGTTCGTCGTTCGTTCGTCGTTCATTTTGACAAAATTTGGAAATTTCAACGACAAAAATTGGAAGTGTGTACGCAGCTTTAGATCTGGGGAATTGTGCAGTCATTTTCAACCAGGGCCCCATGAAACCCTAGAGTACCTTTAAAGGTTGCTTGGGGATCCCTGAATTGTGTCAGATTGTCCTGAAATCTGATGGTGCCTAAATATTTCCAAGTACGAAGGCACTGGGCTGCATGACACCAAAGATCTTTTTAGATGTTTGTAAGGATGGCATTTTGACCCCACTGTAAGGGGCCATTCTTTCCACTTCCAATTTATTAGTTTTATTAGGTTTTTTGGAGACCTAAAAAATATTTTATTGGTTCCTCTGGAATAAAACTTTTGAGAAGCAACAGTAGGGCAAACTTGTTACAAGAATCTTTAAGGCATAAAAGAACCTGATGGTTAAACTCACCATTGCTCATCTGATAAAATAGAATGAACATGAATCAGTGTGACAGCCACTCCATCACTCCTTTTATTCCACAAATACTTAAGTGTATTGCTGTATTATAATGGATACAGGCAGACCATGTATAGAAAAGCATGGCAGAGCTAGACAAAAATGTTAAAAAGTCCAACCATGCCCACAATTTAACCACACCTACGGGTGTGCTGCCTTTTTCATTCTTTTTACGTAAATAGGATGTTGAGAATTTATTCGGCCACTTGCTTTTAAATGATTTCAAATTGCATTGACATAACTGCCCTATCCCCCTTTACTACCTAAATATATGGTCTGGTAATGTCACATATGTTCAAAGGCATCTCAAATTTTTACCTATGCATACCTATGATTTATTTATTCCACATTCTCATTTGGTATGTTCATAATTGTCCCTATTAGGTTATGGTATTATTCTTTTCACTATTATTCAAAATATATTTTTGTAATATGTTGTACAATGAAAATCAGTCATTTGTGTATAGATGGTTAGATAGATTGATCAGCAACCTAAGAATTAGGGATGACCTGGCATACTAAAAAACACTGTCTGATCAAATCATAATGTGGTGGAAGAAATATTTCTACACTACAATACTATAAATTTCTTTAATGCCCTTTGGTACTTTTACTCTATTATCGTACAGATTTAAAATGTTAACCCACTATCATATTTTCCATGCTAGACAAGTAAAGGGTGCTGATAGATCTAGGTCAAAGGATAGAAAGAGCAATATTAGCTGTATTTTGGAGAAGGATAAAATAATTTCATGTCTGAATTTTAATAAACTCATCTATGTGCCCCTGGTTTCATGTATAATTAAAGTATTCAAAGAAAAATTTGACTTTGGGCAGTGTGCCAAGTACTGATTGAAATTAAATTACAGGAAATCAAGCTAAGGTTATAAAATGATGTTCAGTACATTTAGAGTATAATTCAGTACTGGCCGAGACAAGGTAAGTATAGTAATCATCACTTAATTTTAGACATTGGACCTCAGATTGATATGCATAGCTGTATCTTGTCATTAAAGGTGCGTACACACTTGCAATTTTTATCGTTCCAATCGAACGACGAACGATCGATTGGGCAAAAAATCGTTCGTAAAAAAGTAACCAACGACGCCGACGAACGAGGAAAGTCGCTGGAAACGAACGACCGGACCAGCGGATCGGATTGGACGACGATCGTTGAGCATCGTTCGTGTGTACGGTCGTTCGTTGATCGTCCATGTTCAGAGCATGCGTGATGAACGAACGTCCGTTCACTTTCCTGTCGTGCACATAGTTCCTCTATCGCTTAAACGATCGTATCTATTGTGTGTACAATATCTACGAACGATCGTGTCGTTACCTCTATGTGCAGTATCGGTGCTATACGATCGTTCATATATATCGTGCAGGAACGTTCGTCGTTCGTTTTCCGACGATAATAATTGGAAGTGTGTATGTAGCTTAAGGAGGGTTTTGTGACCCACAAATATTCTCTCTTTTCCAGGGTAAGATAATGAATATTTGGATAATAAGGTCCAATACAATATAAAGTCTTTTCCCTGCTCATCATTTCTAAGGGATGATTAGAGTCACATGACATCATACAGTTGAAATTAGTAAAAGAATGCAACACATAATAAAGTGAACTTTTTTTTATTCTATTCCAACTTTTACAGAGGAAAAAATAACAGAGCCTCTGTCTGGTTTTTATTACAGTCTATGTCCTTGAGTGGAAGAATATGGACCAGTACACACAGTACACCACAATGTTGGACCGCTGTGCTGTTATTCTTTTTTTTTTTAAAAGCTCCCTAACTCACATGCACACACCACATACATACATATAAATATAGCACATACATTTTGGTGTGTAAATGTACCACAATTATGTGAATTTAACCTAAAGCAATATTTGTTATACAGTTGTATGGGTATTGTGTCCAATTTTCTTTTATCTTCATTTTATTTTTCCAAGCAATAATGATATATAAAAGCTGACTTGTTTCTAAAGATGTATGCTCCAGGCCTGACTTTCTTATCTTTCCTTTAGTACTTGTTGAGTCACTGACCTGGAACAAGCATGTGCTTATCAGTTTTTGGGTTTCACCAAACAATGATAAGAATGGAAAGTTGGAAGAGTCATACACACATAGCAATTACTGTCAAATAAACCCAGTACAAAGTGTTTGGACCAATAACCTTTGATTCATAGCTCTCATAAATGATATTAAAACATCTGCTCCACATCATATTTAACTATAACAGAAGTGGTAAACAGTTGTTATATTAGGGGAATGTTTTATATGTAGGACACCATAATGTACTTAGTTATCACCTTCCCATTAAATGTGTTAGTTATGTTAGAAATGTACTAGAGAACAAGTCAGCCAATCTTACATTTTCTAAAGTCGGACATTGACTGCGTGCTAAATAGTATCCATTTCAATATAGGACATGCACTTTCCCAGCCATCAACCAGCTGCCTCAGCATTTCATTATCAACAGGGTGTTTTTATACATCAAAGACATCTCCAAACAGTGTGATCAAGTGGAAGACTATGCCTGGTCAGTGTTGCTCATAAAGTAACTCTTTTCCTGCAGTTGTGCACATTGCATTCTACCATCTGGCTTACTTTCCGAACAGATACAATGGAAACAAAAACATGTTCCTCTTAATCTGTTTACTGTGAAAACAACCTTGGAAACATTGGTAGGTGAGATATGCAATTGCATATCACTATTTTGTATGTTTCATTATTATTCATTGTTCCTTATCAGCAAGGCTGTAGAGAAAAACAATCATGGAATATGTAGGATTCTAAATGAGCGCAATCTAAGCAAGAATGCTTTTTATTGACTAATTTTCTGTCTGTAGCCTTGTACATGCTAGATTTTAGTCACTCAGGACGGTTGTTTAGGATCATGTGCGGTGGAAATATAACTTTAGCATAGTTGTGCAGAAAAGCAAGAATTAACATATAATGCCACAATACACGTGGCATGCATTGATGTGCCAGGTTGCCTTCTATGCCATTACTGCCCTATTGGCACTTCAAAAGCACTTTATCAGTGAACTGCAGCGCAACACATGAACACGTGCAACACTACAGATTTTTGGTGCACTATGTGCTTGAAAAGTGCAGTATGTACTACATTTCTACACAAGGGATCTGATCTATTAAAGCTCTCCAAGACTGGAGAAGATACACTTTCATTAGTGAAGCTGGGTGACCAAGCAACCTAGGAATGGATCTGGTCCAGGATTCAAAACATTTGGAAGCAAATAGCAAATGACTTTAAAGAAATCAATTCCAGGTTGGCTAGATCACCAAGCTTCACTGATGAAACTGTATCCTCTCCAGCCTTGGAGAACTTTTATAAATCAGGCCCAATGTGTTGCATTGGCTGCCCGTTTAAATTAATGGGTTTCTTAATCTAACACAGAGGGGCATGTGTGTGTTTTGAAAAACACAAAGCATGACCGTAATAATGGGAACAGGTCCTTAAGATTGCTACAGACATTAAAGTATGTTTGGACATGCATGGTACACAATCAAATAATACAAAAGCATGCAGTTAGGTTAATTGGCTTCCCCCAAAATTGACCTTAGACTTTGGTAATAACATATGACTATGGTGGGGACATTAGATTGTGAGCCCCTTCGAATGACAGCTAGTGACATGACTATGGACTTTGTAAAGTGCTGCGTAATATGTTGGCTCTATATAAACACTGGATAATAATAATAATGATAAAAATAACACCACAGAGAATGAAACAGTAATTTCATTTTCCTGCCCCATTTTTCTTCTTCTTTTTAAAGAGGTCTTTCATCCATCTAACAGCCTTATCCAACACTTTACCCCCTTTCTCTTACAGAATCAAATGCCTTTCTAGTTTACCTTCACTTGCCTCTACTAGCTTGCCTCATTTTGCAGGTGCACCTTTTGGCACATCCACATATGTACCCACCATCATATTTGGCACATGTGTGATCACCACTGCAGCAAAGACTGATTTTGCCCATTATGTACAGCATGTTTGCAGCCAAGAGCTACATATCATATGAGTGCACCAAGGGAAAATTGTTCAGAAGAATGCAAGTGATTGATGGAATGCATGGAAGGATAAGTATGTTTTTATGTATGTCATATGCCTTTTTTAGTTGTAAACGTAGGTGGTAGTTCTGCTTCAACATTTTTTATGAATGTACAGTACATATATGTACATGGAAAGAGTAGTAATGTCTCTGCAGTGGTTGTACTTGCAGGTTCTTGTCTTGCAGGGTTTTCTTACAAAGGAGCCTGTTGCCAGGGTAAAGTGAAATCTGCTTGCTAGAGTTGCTGGGCAGGAGATCTGCTGAATGCTTACAGGATTGGTGTCTGGACCTTTGAAAGGAAATCAGCCAGCCTATTGTGAAATTCTTGTCTTTTTATCTATTACCACAACACTTCAGTCCAAAAACATTAGAAGTAACCAAGAAGCTTCTGGCTTGCTTCACTGGCTAGCCACCACTGGGGTTATGTTGCCTGCTTAGTGGGTAGACAAGATATAGGACTTGCCAAAATAAAGAACAATTTCTTAAAATGTCAGAGCAGGTTTTATGCGTAAATATTTTTGCTTACATAAAATATGATACATGTTTCACCCTAACATTCTCTAGACACCATTAAAGGGGCCATGGGCACAATATTCCACAAGTGGTCCTAGTATTTTAATGACTTTTTATTTATTGCTTTTACTTTTATGAGAATAGTGCACAAGCACAGCAGGAGTCAGGAATTTGTTTTCTGCATAGACTGTTCGGCATTCAGCTGAGCCACACAATAGAGATCATGGAATCAGGGCTGACGATACTTATTTGGGTAGGTGAGTGCCACTTAGGGGTGTGGGGAAAACTTTATAATTTATATCAACATGCTATACCCTATAATGTTTTTACTATTAACCTGGCGGTCGGCTCTGCATGTTACATCACCTTATTGAAAGACAAATAGATTTTATATAGATCTTAGCTGTGAACAACCATTTCTAGGAGAATCTGCAAGACACCTTGTCATTACGCTGTTATAAAAAAGTAATTTATCTGATTCATTCATATATATATATATATATATATATATATATATATATATATATATATATATATATATATATATATATATATATATTATAATGTAATGCTCGAGCAGGATCCCAGCAACATGACCGATAATTTATTTGGCAGCATTCATATATGGCAGTGCTGAAAAAGCAGGGTTACAAGGTTTTAATGGAGCCTGTTAGTAAAGTTAGATATTAACCACACAGGCGGTCTAACACAGTGAATCCCTGCACACAGGCATTTTTTAGGCCTCTTGCTGAGATACAAAACCCCAGATTGATATGTCAATCTGAAACGTGTTTTGCAAGAAAAAACAGTGAAAGTGGAAATAAATGTAAAGAATAAAAAAAGTGTGAGCATGCAGGTCCTTTATCTTCTCTCCATTCTGCAATAAAATAAATGTACCTGCCTGATCACAATTTTTTTTTTTTAGCCATACATTTTTTAACCATCTTGAGTGGCCAGGGTAGGATGACATAACTTGAACATAACCACAAATGTGCACAGACGTTCATCCCCCAGGGCTGCTAGAATGCCTGGCATTTCTCAGCATCCTGCACTGAGGGGAGCATGCATAAACAGTGTACTTGGAAAAGAAGATTGAAAACACACAGGTCAACATTGTTTGTCCTTTCTTCAATAAAAATCCCACCCACTTGCAATTTCAAAATAGTCTTAGCCAATGTAAAAATACTTTGTAGAGACCTTCAAGCAGAATTGATGATCACTAACTGTTGGTGGTATGGGTGTTTCCACGTTTAGGAGCAGAACATCCACAAAATGTAATGGATGCCCACATGATCCTACAGTATGTACTTGGAAAAAGAAATTGATACATTGACGAATAAGACTAGCAGTTCAGACATTGATTGTAGGAACCTTAAAAAAAAGAAACTTGTTTTGTCAATTTCTGACACAGCATTATGTTCACTATAATGTCCTTATACCCAGCTGCACATACTCACCCCCCCATGCTCAATTCCTTTACTTTCACTGCTTTGTTCAGTCACTGGAAGCAATGAAAGTCAGTGTCAGACCCTGTTTAAACTCTAAGTTAGTCCATTTGGAGCCCACACAGGGCTGGGAACTCACTCTGCACACAAGGACATAGCTGGGACAACTGCTAAGCATCTGTGGCAGCATGGGGGAACAATGGCTAGCACTTTGTTCCCATAGCACTGCAGTTACCAAGTTCAAGTCTTGACCAGGATACTATCAGCAGGTCCAGGATTCCTAAAAGGCCATCCAGGCCAATGTCTGGTGTGGTATGACCACTAGAGGGTGCACGCAGACTTTCTAATTGCACTGTTTTAGCAGGTACAGGGTGCTCAATCTCTATCATCAGGGAGATTTTATACCTGCCAGAAGGATACCGCTAGAAGCTCTGTGACCGGGAGCCTTCTGCTCAGATGTCACCAGATCCTCACAATTAAGTGAAATTATTTTCTCTGTCTTTTCATCTCTTTTTCTCTGCCCACTCTCTTTCTCTGTCCTTCCTCTCTCTTTCCCTTACTTTCTCCCTCCCTTTTCCTATCCTCACTCTCCCCCAGACCTACTTTGGGATCCAGCCATCCTCCATGGCTCCCGGGTCAATAACCCACAAAACAGTGCTGGCGGTTCATTTCTGTCTGGATTTATTTGTCTAAAAGCGGTACATTGTTTTTCATGAAAATTTATTTGACAGTATAATATAAAAATATAATAAAGTTTGAAACACAAAATCATGTCAAAATAATAGATAAAAAAAAAATTTAATTATACATTTTTAAAAAATAAATGGGCGTGGCCTGGCGATCTCCGGAGATGGCCGCATGTTAGCCTGGCTCTGACGGCACCGGCGACTATATGAAGCGTACAGGGCACACTCTACCTGGCAGCATGGGAAAGTCAAAGCAGGGCAGAGGGGGGAGGCTCCCCCTTACACCCGCTCAGCATTCCTCCTCCTCCCAGCCCTCGATTAGGGCTTTTGCGAGTGACTCCTCCACGGCACCCAGGGACTCCAAGATGGCGCCGGCTCCTGCTTCACCACGGTCCACGTGGAGCGCGGGGAGCGGGGACACGCGGCACCGGGAGTCTGCTGCAGCCGCCTGTCCCCCTGCGTTCTCTGATCCCTGCTCCTCTACACAGCCATCCAAAAGCAGAGGAGGGGATTTACCGGAGGCTGCATCACAGGCAGGGGTGAGTTTCTCTCCCTCTGTAGAGGGCTCCCCCCCCCCGGAGACACTTCTGACAGAGGGGATAACCTGCTCTCCTGAAGGCCCCTATGCCTCCATGGATGATACCATCCCAGCTATATTTTGCCCTGCAGCTGTGTCCTCTCCTTGGGGTGAAGTGCCAGGAGATTCCCCTGGCCCCCAGGTCTCAGGTCCCCCTAAGTTACACAGGGAGGCCTTTCCACCTTTGGGCTCTCTGTCCAGTGCACCTGGCCCCCCCTTGGGAAGGCCTACTGCGGTACATCATGTGGCTGTAGACACTTTATGTCCTAACGCTTCAGGCCCTGGGCATAGTACTCCTACTGTTGGCCCTTCATGGCAGCAACATCTACAACTGTTACCTACTAAAGCAGATTTTCAGCAGCTTATTACAGAAGTACAGTCCACCCTACGTTCTGAAATAGGGGCCCTACGTGCTGATTTCCAATCCCTAGCTGGGAGAGTGGGTGATTGTTTTTCATGAAAATTTATTTGACAGTATAATATAAAAATATAATAAAGTTTGAAACACAAAATCATGTCAAAATAATAGATAAAAAAAAAAATTTAATTATACATTTTTAAAAAATAAATAAATATTATACTCTTACTATTAATATACTGTAATATAAATGTTCATGAAAGACAATTTACTTCTTTTTCACATAAAAAAGCAATTGTATTGCATTCAATACAAGTATTTTGTAATGAATGCAATACAAATGGATTTGAATTTACCGCCCGCCCCGCCGGCAACGTTCTCACGCACCGACATCACCAGGAACTCTCCTGATGACTCATCAGATGTGGAAGACCACGGCCGGAGGAGGAAAGAAGGCGCCGAAGAAGATGGAGGACAAAGGAGGACGCTGGCTGTCAGGTAAGGCTGGATCTTCGTTGCTTTTGCTACCCGAGTGTGACTCGGGTTTACCGCTTCAAGTACAAATCTGGCTTTGACTTTTAGCAGGTGGTTTGTAAAACACTGTATTTGCATCGGTTGTAAGAAAAAAAAAATGTAATAAAAATACCTAATCCATACCCAGAAATACTGTTTATTTTCTTTGCTCAAAAGTTGGAGGATGGCAAATATACTACATGCCCTTTTGCTGTACATGCTCAAATACTAAATATATGAAAGATCTTCCGTCAAGTTATGCAAGAGTAACATTTACTCTTTCAAATACAGCTGTGTCCTCACTGTAAACTGTAATTAAAATACTTTTCATGATCCCAGATGTATTTTCCATGCATGTGGGCTTTAAAGTGGAATTAAACTCAATGTCATTAGGAGGTAGAGGTTTTTTGGCAGTTGGACATAAAGTCTCATTTGACAAAAAAAAAAAAAAAAAAAACGGCTCCCTGCACCTGTGGCTTTTTGCTTTTTACTTACACTGCTTGGCACATGCACCATTCAGCGTACAGCCTAGATGTATTGGGCACTGCGGGAAATAGATCTTGACTCCGGCACAGTGCAACATATAACAATAGTGGCCCCCTAATGGCTCAAGAGGATCGCAGTGAACCCGGAGAAATTGGCATCAAAGATTATGACCTACAGGGCATACAGCTAGGAAAGGATCCCAGACCTGTCATCTCTGCAGGGTGCTACAAAAAAAAGGTGTGAGTCAAAGAAAATGAGTGTGTGCCATAATTTTGCTGATTATGCCATAATTTAACTGATCTTGGCAAAAGCTCACTACTATGATCTTAGCTTCGCTTTACAAAACTACTGGAATGTGCATATAAACATTTGTAGGTTCCCACAAATAAACAAACCCTGTGCTCTAAACTCATTGACCTACCCAATGCTTGTGATTGCTCAAAGCCAGTTCAGCAACCAGATGTGAAAGATTTTTCCTTTAGCATGGAGTCCTATAATAAACTATTGTAAACAAAAGCACCAGAAAACTAAAGAAAGTGGTTGCTTGTGTGCAGGTATAATCTTTCTGGCCTCGGGCATCTATGCATCTTTCATCATGTTTTTAAACACACATTTCTGTTTAGCCTATAGGGTGGGGTGGTGTTGGGTGGGGTAGGAACTCCTCAGATACCTCCTTAGCTGGTATATCACAAGGAAAACAGTAGTAGTTATCAGTAGTAGTAGAAGTAGTTATCAGGCAACATTTTCTAACATTCTATCGCCTTGACCATCCATAGGACTTTTAAAGGGGGTACTAAAAGTGAAATACAGGAGGCAAGTTCGATTACTGAAATTGGGATGATAATGCCCAAAAGCCCAAGGCTAAGTAGCTATGAAAATGTATACCTAAAACCCAACTATTGAACCCTCTATAAGCCTTCATGTGTTAAAGGAACCGTGTCACTGCAAGCTCATGTGTCCTGAATGTAGAAACTCCACCTTTTAGCTTCTTGCCTCCGGTTATTGAGAATGTGGTTGGGCTACTAGCTACCCCCACATGTGCAGCTTAGTGTACATCATGGGAATGATTGTTAGTGATGTGATACAAAAGAAACATATTGGGCTAGATTTATAAACATTTACCACGATTGAAGAAGATATACTATTATGGCAGAACCTTGGTGATCCAGCAGACCTGAAATGGATTTCAATAGATTGATATTATTTGGCAAATGTTTTCAATCCTGGATCAGAAACATTCCAGGTTGTCTGGACCACCCACTCTTGGAGAGCTTTAATAAATCAGGCCCATCATGTCTCCATTTCAGTAAAAAACCTGCCTATTCTCATTTTTTTTTTATTTGAGGTTAAAGTTACAATTTGGGATGTACATTATGGAGTCACTTCTTCTCAATTCAAATTTGCCTAAATATTGTACCTGAAAAAACTTATCACAACAAACCTATAAAACCAATAAATATATTGAAATCAAAAACTTAACACAACAAAGATTTGCTAATGAATAAAGATTTGTTGAGAAATCATGCATTTTAAAAGTAAGGTTCTTCGTACATTCTTCTACATACTGATACAGATTTTTTGCCTTTGAAGTATAATAAGCCTATTGTGTTTGCAATACCAACATTGAAAACCTGTAAAACTGGGGCCACATCACTCAGTATTATCTCTGAAAAGGTCATCCCTGCTTTCAAGCTGATATAATTATAATATATGTGCAGTTTGAAGATTAAACTAGGATAATCTGTTCACATGCACCAGTTTATCTGTATTACTGCTCGTAAATTCCTACCTGGATGCCTTTTTGTTAGGTTATATTAATGTATCCTCTTAAATGCTACACAATTTATAATTACACTTATCTCCTTTATATGGGAAAACTGTAAATAACAATATTTTATATTGATTTACACGGTTTGTCTCCACAAATTTAATGAGAAATGTGAGTGTGCAGAATACACTGTAGATGTTTTTTATTTTTCACTAATTTTTTTCTTTGAAACAGATTAGGATCCTACAATTGCTCACCACCTACTTTCCATGATTATAGATCCTGTCCCTCATCATGTAGATACAGGATTCACTGTAATGCAGGGATGCTAGGAAATGTAGTATTTTGGGTGTCACAAGGTCACAAATAGTTGTCCTTCCCACTTGCTGAATTCATAGATATGAGGAAGTTTTAAGTAGTGTGCCAGTACATTTGGCCCATAAAACAGATATTTTTACCACCACTTTGTTTCTGTATTCACCTATGAGTGTGACTTTAATTTGCTATGTTTAATATTGGTTTTAGTTGGGCTTTAAGAGCAGCGTTGCATTTTTTAAAAATGTTTTATAACATTGTGAACTTTGGAAGTCTGGACACTCTGGAAACCTCACCCACATTATCCAACAGTAATCAGGATAGCAAACATTGGACACTTGGTATATGCCTCTGCAAACAATGAATTAACCATTGTCAATGAAGTTATCTGCTCCCTTTATCTGCAAAGATATTAACCATATAGGCACCCACAAAAGAAAGGATAAACCGATCAAAGATAGCTATAAAACATTATTGAAGAAAAGACCATTTACATGGCAGATATTTATCTTTCCTTTATACATTCCCCTAACAAATTTAATAAGTTCCCTGTCCAATATTTACAGCTTCAAAAAAGGCAGACATTACCTAGGTGTTATCTTGAAATCACATGAAAACTGTTAGAGCACTCATAATAAATGTAAAGACTTTAGACTGTAATTCTAACTTTAATATCTATCTTTTTCCTTTTGTTTTGCTGTATGTTTTATTATTTGTAAATTAATGTTCAATAACTTTTGTATACTTTTCTGGGAATTTTGGCTCTGCTGTCAAATGACAGTATACAACCAGTGACATCATCAATGACATCTGCAATACAAATACACTCACTGGCCACATGGCAGGAGCTCAATGCATTTAAACATGCAAACATTGTCAATACTAAATGCCTAAATTCAAAATAAGCATCAGATTAGGGAGGAATTGTGATTTTGTAAGCTTGAATGTGGCATGGTTGTAGGTTCCAGGTAAACTGTTCCTCTGCTGGGATTTTTATGCACAAACGTCTCTAGGTTTTACAGAGAATTGTCCAAAAAATCGCTTCCTATTCAGTGGCGGCTCTCTGGGAAAAAATGCTTTGTTGATACCAGAGGCAAGACTGGTTCAATAGGATACAATGACAACAGTGACCTAAAAAATCAATGGTAAAGACCAAGGTATGCAGAACTGCATGTCTGAATACACAACATTTATAACCTTGAAAAGGCACCTGGAGATACGGTTCACACTGATTCACCAAATTTGGAAAAAAGAAGTTTTTAAAAATGTTGCTTGCTCTGATGAATACAAATTTCTGCTGCAATATTCAGATAGTAGGTTCAGCATTTGGCAAAAAAAAACTGTGAAACGTCCCGCTTTGTATGAGTAGTTCTAAGCTGGTGGTGAAAAGGTATGGGAGAAATTTTCCTTGGTACACTTTGAGCCCCTTAGTACCAACTGAGCATTGCTTAAATGCCACAGCTGACTTTAGTAGTGTTGCTGACCATGTCCATTCTTTTATGACATTATTGTACCCATCTTCTGATGGTTACCAACAAGATAATGTCACAAAGCTAAAATAATCTCAAATTACCGTATTTTCTGGCGTATAAGGCGACTGGGCGTATAAGACGACCCCCCACTCTAACCAATCAGTTGGGGGTCGTGTTATACGCCCAGTATTGTACTGTTCCTTCTGCCTGTCAGATCTCACTATTGTGCGAGAACTGAGAGGCAGAAGGAACAGTACAGTACTAGTTCTAAGGAAAAAATGGGCGCGTTCCTTTAATGAATGGGCATGTTCTAGTGGAGAGCAAATCCAGGCTCTCCACCGGAGAGCCAGTCCAGGCTCACGTCCTCCTGTCGCAGGCTCGCGTTGCTGCACGGGAGGACTCGCGCAAGCTGCACAGGACGCCGGACGTAAAGAAGGACTCGCGGGGACGCCGGACGTGAAGCAAGCTGCAGGTAAGTACCGGTACCCGGCGTAAAAGACGACCCCCGACTTTGGCACAGATTTTTCGGGGTTAAAAAGTCGTCTTATACGCCGGAAAATATGGTAGTTTCTTAAGCATGTCAATGAATTCCTTGTACTCAAATGGCCTTCAAAGTCACCAGATCTCAATTCAATAGAGCACCTTTGGGATGGGGTTCAACAGGAGATTGACACCATGGATATCCATCTGAAAAATCTGCAACAACTATTTGTGACATTATATCAGTATAGCTCAAATTCCATGAGGAATGTTTACAAAATCTTGCAATATCTGTGCCATTGAGAAATAAGGCAGTTCTAAGGGCAAAATGGGGATCAACTCGGTATTAGAGGGTGTACTTAACAAAATGTTATTGTATTCTGCATGTTGTTCATATCTATACTTATAAAATAATAATAAATAAACAACTCATAACAACAGTATGCATACTTTCATTCAAGGGAAAACAGGTTTCCTTTTTTTCAAATGTATGGTAATTGTATTCATCAAGAAAATATTTGCCTTTTTCAATAACAAACTGTTTTACAGCAAAATAGCATTGAGATCATATACGACCTTGAACATAGAGAGGACTGGCAAAAAAATTAGTTAAAGTCAGCAGTCTTCCTAATGAATCGAGGTTCTTTACTTCCATCTGTGTGTCACTGTTATGTCAGTGATTACTGCTTGGCAGAATTCAAATCCTGTTTCATTTCCTCGGTGTGCCGCAGTCTACTCGGTTTAATTTAAAATGTTCATTTGTCATTGTGTCATCACATCAACCCAATCATGATCATTAGGATTAATATTCTTAATTATTATTCATTAACTCAGCGTACTTGTTCTCAGTAATAGGTTTTGCTATTTTAGGCCCAATTGGACTGTGCCTATAACAGTTGGTTAAATTTTAGATAATGTTAGGCTCTATTAATGGGAGTGATTATTGAAACTTCTAACCAATGGGAAAGTTTTATTTCTGCCTTTGTCAGTGTGTTTTGCTGCCTGTGTTTCATTGATGGGGATTTTTTTTTTGTCTTGTAAACACTATAGTAAATGAGAGAAGATCCCATTAATGGGAGGAAAATTTATATTTTAGATATCTGTCACCAAAATAAATGTCAACTTGAAAAATTTCCACTCAATTCCTGTTGTAGTAGCAACTCAAAACTATTCATTTTCCTTCATGCTAGTTATACTCTAGGCAATTTTCCCAATGTATCAATCCCTCTCTTGAGATTGACTACAAGTACTAGATGTACCATTCATGCCTTATAACTGAGCTGTATTAAAAAAAAAATTTGACTAACCAATTTTGAATTGAATTTCTTCCCATTTCTACTGGAAATGATTAATTGAAAAGTCAGTTCTTGATTGGATTTGGATTATTACTCATTAAACAGTATTTATATAGTGCCAACATATTACACAGCACTGTAGATTAAATAGGGGTTGAAAATGACAGACATATACAGTGACACTGGAAGATAGGATCCTGTCCAGAAGAGTTTACAATCTAAGGGGTTAGGATTTCTTTTGATTAAAAAATATTACTTAAACTTTGTAGACATGTCTTCTCACCTAAGATGAATGGTTTTGCTAGTCTTTTGTGAATATCTGACATGTGTACAGCAGTCCCCCAAACATCGTTCATCAATCCGCCACGATCAGGAACGACTCCTGTGCACTACTAAGGAGTAGAGAACAGCAGGGTACTGCTTGCTCATCTTCCCCCTAACTGCTCTATAGAATAGAACAGTGTTGTGTGTACAGTGATTGTTAGTTCATCTGTCACCAGAAATGATCACGAAAGATCCTTTCCAATGACAATTATTTGTTCGGAACTTTAGGATATGACAAGCATTACTTTAGGTCAGAGGTAGGGAAACTTTTGTAGTCACTAGGCCATTTCAGGGTTGGGCAGGAGCACACTAGGCCGGACTCTCTCCTGAGTCCCAACCTAACGGCTCCGGCCCCACCAGGAACACCCCCTGAAGGGAAATCCCTCTCCTCCGTATGCATTTGCCATTGTCAACGCCAGCCGTGGTAAATAGAGGAGCCACAGCAAGAGGAGGCTCAAGAGCCACATGCGGCTCCGGAGCTCCGGCGGCTCAGGCTCTGGTAGTTTGTGCCGGCTAGGATCAGGTCGAATTGGCCAGGGGGCATTAGGCCAGAACAAACTATTGGCTAGGCTGTATCTGAGTTTGCCGACCTCTACTTTAGGTCCTTGGGCCAGTAGGCACCATACTATATAGGAATTTGTCAATGTAGGGTTGGAAATGTTTTATAGCTGATACTTGTTACATTATTTAGTTACAAATAATTTACAGCCTGCATATTGTATTTCTCTCAGGGAAGGTTTTCTATAAAACAAAGATGCCCTTTAGGTAACAAGTTCTACTTCACTGCAGACACAGTAATTCAGAAATGGCACTTCTACCCTAAATTAAAGGACAGGAATCCCTCTCCATTCTATACATTACTTTAAAGCAATGTTTTACAATACCCTACAGTATACCTTTAATTTTAAGAGGAAAAAAAGCCCAAGGGAAGATGTCAGTGGTGATGAGGGAGGAAATGGACTTTTTCCACACTAGAAGGTGTACTGCAATAAGGGGAAAACTTCCTAAGTTTGGCACGCAAAGTCTGCCCTAAACGTTTCTGTGCCAGCTTGTGTTAGCTGTCTCCATCGTCTCCCTGATATGATCTGCCAACTCCCACTAAAGCAACCTGCAAGCTTGGCTGAACCCATTATATGCAAACAAGATTTGAAATAAACCTAAATTCAAACTGTGCATTTGGGATGCTTTGAGCCAAAACTAATAAACATGAATTTCATTGCTTCTTGTATTTTAGATAGAAGGTATATTATTCCTCAGAATACAAAAAAACTTTTAATGTTACCTAAACAGTCAGGATTCATAAAAGGGAAACATAAAGGAGGAAATTAGGTCTGTGTCATATCTTGTTTTTATAAGTTATCCATTTCAATGTGCCAAAACACAGTAGTTCAAGGAAAGGGTGCACACGTGCCTTTATTAATGTACTGCTGCAAATCAGCTATCTCCAAACTAAAACAGGCCTCAGTACAGGTCAGGCTGTTCTGGGCACCTTGCCAGTGGTGGCAGATGGCTCTATCATTGAGGTGAATGAACTGGCAGCAAAGATTCCCAGAGGCAGATTGAACACACGGGATCAGGAAGTGAGGCTCAATAGGAAGGCCTCAGACTGAAAAACCAAGAGAATTATGCGCTGCCTTAAACACATACAAGTAGAATAAGCCAAAACTTTTCTTTTTCTTCTACATTCATTTTTTGTGTTCCTTTCAAATATTTTTATTGAATTTTATTTATTTATATCACATGATTTCAGCCCTTGCACAATATTTAGCCATGATTTTTATGCTAATGCAATGATAACAAATGTAAAATAAGAAGATTTCAGATGTTTACCAGTTTCATGTGCCTGTTTATAACACACATTAGTGTTTTACCTAACATGCCAGCCTGAGAACATCCCACATGTGTTTTAGATTCTGGGGATTATGGATAATGGAACCTATAGACGTGAGTAAGATTTAGTGACTCATCCTTAGCCTTTATAAGTCCTTTTAGCTATTGCTAGTCTTTCTTGTGCAATAGTTTCTGAAAACATGACAGAGATGGTATTTTGTGCAATTCCCAAGATATCAGCTACAGATGAATTCAAGCGTTTATTTACGGCTGAATGCCTCCGATGTCAGGACCGCATAAGAGGGGAGCTTACCATAAACACAGATGTTGTTTATGCGTAAATAAACATAAATGTGCTTACATTTAATTTACAGGCAATAAGTATGTTGCACAATTAATATTTAGAGTGTAAACCAGGTCAAACTGAATCAATACCCGTTCAAACAAAATGTCCAGTGGACTGAAATGTCAACAATTATACATTGCTGCATGCTGTTAGCCTTGTTTAAAGTATTATATGAAAAGTATACTGATATAGATCCAATGGCGATTTTAAAAGACATATTCCATGTAGCACACCCAATTTAGGCCAATTTACACTGCTGTCTTCCTGTGATTTTTATTAAAGTACACTTGTCAGCCCATGCAATTTCATGTGTTAGTTGTGTTGTCCTTAATCGCACATTACTAATGCAAATAACATTCATTGTAGCATTGCAATATGCATGTCAAAACATTTTACTCTTAAACTGCTTACACACCTGTAATTTTTGTCGTTGGAAAGGATCTTACACGATCCTTTCCAACGACAAGGGAGTGCACGATGCATGAACGAGTGCTGTACATACAGCACCGTTCTGCTCTATGGAGAGGGGAGGGGAAGAGCGACGGAGCGGCACCCTGCTGCGCGCTCTCCCCTTCCCTTTCATTAGGATCGGTTGTCGTCCATCGTCCGTGGATCTGGCAGGACGGTCGTCCGGACGATGGACGACACCGACTGTACACACGGCAGATATTCGCCCGATAATTGGCCGATGCCGATTATCGGGCGATAAAAATCTGACGTGTGTACGTAGCTTAAGGCACCAAATTGGGAACTATTACAAGTGATGTCATAACTTCCAGTAGACCTTGGAAAGTCATGGGGTACAGGGGGAACCAGTCATTAGGAGGCAGATCAGTGGACAGAGATCTCTTCTCCTTTGTCCCAGCGCTCATGGCTGGAAAACTTGCTTCTACACTGTGTGAGCCACGCGGCTAAAAGAGGTAAAGAAGAAGTGCACAGTAAGGTAAATGTTAAAAAAAAATCATAATGGTTTATGGCTTTTTTCTTCACATGTATGCCTTTACTTAACGTGTGTACAAACAGAAATTGTTTGCTGTAATGCTTAGTGTATCTGTCTGGTACCGTATAAGCCAGATCATAGGTTTGAGAGTGTCCATCAATATTTTGAAGGTTGTAAAAAATCCAAATCTTTCTAAAAAAAACCTGTAATTTCATAGAAATTTGAGACGGCACCACTAACCATTACACCAGAGGATATTACTATGCACTATAGGAATGCAGACCAATTAAGAGTTTCGGGCTGGAGGTGTGGGATTTCATGCATGCAACCTTCTCTATGTAACACCCACACACAACACTGAGACTAGATGATTTAAAGAAAACAAAGCAAATAGATAAAAGTGGGGAGGGGGTCATGTACAGCACAGTTCAGTAATAGGGAGCTTGATGATACTTGTAGTCTATCAGACAGGAAATAAGGCAGGTGAAGGATACTTTCTGCTGCTTCTAATGTTATTTATGTGGAAAATGAATTGTTCAGCAAACTAAACTATTCATTACTGTCTACAAGTGTTGAAAAAGAAGGGTAACGCTGGAATTCAGCTTTAGTAGAAAACAAAGGAGGGAAGTTTATTGTAAGGGTTTAAATATACTTCAGATATAGGAAAAATGCATTATTTCCCAGTTCTAAATCTGCAGGAATTCTCCACACCATTCTAAAGAGCTTCAATTATCCGAATACACATATAATGGAACCTTGGAAAAAAACTGCACATTTACTGTGAAATAATAATGGTATGGGCTAGAACATGCTATTTAAAGAATTATAGGCAAGATTATCATAATGCTTAGGTCATTTTTGACAAACATTACAAGAGAAGAAATAGACTTGCCAATCAATATATGCTAAAATAGCATCACTAGTCATATGTAACTAATATTTCAATTATTTTGTTTCCCATGGATCAGTTCAAAGAACAAAATGTATTGTTACATACTCAAGACTAAATACAGTGCTGGTATCAGTAACTAAACCACTGTTTGAAATTAAAATCTACTCTAAACCCCACCAAATGATCACTCGTATATTCAGGAAAAAGGACACAAAAGGTCATTAAACTGATTTCTATTGACTGCTGCACCTTACAATTAAGAGATTGCAAAAGGGTCTACATAATGTATTTTTGCTTTTATTAAGAGATTGCTTATTACAGCATTACAGACACTAATGCATTCCACTGACAAATCATTGTCTGGATACCTATTATTCCCTTGTTAAAACAGTTCATTTTCTTCAAATATACCATATCATTCATAAAAAAATTTGTATATCTCTAGATAATCTGAAAGAGCCAGCGAGGCACTGTACTGTAATCCTCCTATGCACAGACTGATTCGCTCCATGATCTGAAGAATACATGGACCACAGAAAAAAATGTGCATGTTGCAGCAGTTGTGTATGCATCCTTACAAGGCTTGGCATCTGACAGATTTGTGATTTAGGATCAGGAGCAAAAGCGCTATACCAAACAGAGTGCAGAGGGTAACAGCTGCAGTGGTAATCCCAGGTCTGTGCTGCTGTAAAAAGTTGCTAAAGTTGGGCCTTAAACTTGGCAAAGCAAGTGACAAAATAAACTTAGAAAATATGCTGTCCTGTTTTAGAAACAATGTTGTAAGTGGTGGAGTACTACTATATTAGTATCCCATCTAAAATAACACAAGCAGAAAACTTTTTACATTGAACATGTACATTCACCCTTTTGACCTAGCAATCTTGTGCAAGCCCATTTGCACTTGGGAAAAGTTCTGTTTTTAATAGTGAACAAGACCAGATTTTTCCACCACTGGGATGCAAAAATCAAATCAAACCTTTTTGTAAATGGAACAATGTTGTGCTGCCACCCATAAAATAACAGCAGCCTTTCTTACTGTGTCCTTCCCCAAAGCTCATTTAAATAATCCTGTCCCACCAAAACAAACCTTCCTTTCAAAATGTATCACAAAGACAACTATGCAATGGACAGATGGCCACTCACTGTATTCTACTGGTTTGACCGTTCAATGCATGGGCTGAAAAGCCTGATCATGCGGGTTTTTGTCAGTGTGGCCCACAAATAACTGCATGCACAAGCTGACAGTGGTCACAGGCACGTTGTATTCTGCATGCAGATAAAAGTGGACGTGAATGGCCTGAGTCATTAAGGAAGACAACAGGTTGCCCTGTGGTGAGGACAGGCAGATCATCTGCATATCTAAGAGTATTACAAAAACAAAATATACTCTTTTTTAAGGTACTTGCATTTGTATAGCAAAAAGAAAGTACTATGGAAATAACAGGAGTGGCCAAAGTAGTAAAAAAGTGAAAGGGAGAGGTTCTGTCACCAATCTGGATGGGGTCATGAACATAAAGTTAAATTTGGCCACGTACATTGGACATGTAAAGGCCAGTTTCACAGAAGGGCTATGAATAAGTCTTCCAATTAATCATATATGACTTTCCATTTAGCGTATGATAGTTTTTTATGGACTGTAAATTTAACTTACTACCAAGATTGCAAGGTCCAGTATCCATAAACCCCCCTTGAAATACCAGCTCTGCTCAGTTGTTCTTAATCTGGTTAGAAATGTCTTGATCCATGCAACATTGTTATATATTAAACACACTGTAACTGAACTGTAGCAGAAAATCTTAGTCATGCATTAAACCTTTAATGTTTTGTTTTTTTCAATCAAGCTGAAATTTTGGCCTACTGGTTCTTTGAGCACTACATATTAGCATTCTTCAATGAAATATTATACTACAAATCAAATATGCTTAGCAAAAAACTAGGATGAAAATAATGAATTCATAGGCAATGTTTGGGGCTTGTTCATGCCTTGCTAATTTCCCATGTGAAATGTCTTTTTTTTCAGTCAACCAAATGTGACAAAGTACAAAAGGACATTACAGTATGTGTACAATTCAGTGTGACAACTAGATTATATGCACTTGTGATATATTTTGCAGGCATTGTGCTCTACAGGCAGACTTCCTGGATTTTTTTAGAGGCAGCTTTTTATCCTTGGATATCTATGATAAGAACAAGACCAGCTGGGAGCATGTGAAGACTTAAGAAAGATCAATTCAGCCTACATTTAAATTTAGTTAGGCTTCTAGGAGGCATCAAATTACTTCAGAAATAAGCCCTGGTGTTCAGGCATGAGATGCTAAAATATATAAAAATGATCAATGGGTGGTTCCAATTTACAGACAGATAAAAAATTAAACTGTGTCTGGAATAATTGCTTCTTGATATATCTGTTTACATGCAGTTGATGCCTGCAGCCTGTCTGTCTCTCCAGAGATATTTGTTGCTTTTTCTTGCTCCTAGCAGCTGTCACCGCACCCTTTGTCCATTGTGTGCTTTGCTCTGTTGCCTTTGACTTTCTCCTCTCCACCCACCTCTTAGAATCCATTTTGTGTTATTTCGAAAACAACTCAAAGTGTTTAATAAATTCTGATGATGGAACACAGATCTGAAGTGGTAAAGAGCCATCTGCAAAGCAACCTGTGCAATTTTGTGCCATGATTTCATCTCTTGCCTGGTACAATGAAAGTTTGATTTCTTTTTCTTTTGAACAAAATAAAATAACTCTCTAAAGTTCTAATAGAACTTTCCCTTAACAAAGGACCTATTATACTCCAACAGGATAAAGGATGGAACCACAGTTTGTGCTGGGGGAGAGGCTTTGGATACTCCAAGGCTGTCAAATGCCAAAGAGTTTGGGGGACTTTGCATTTGGGGGACTTTGAATAAAGGTGGTGAAAAATGGGCCGCTGGAGAGGTTAGAATACCAGCTTTTCTATTGGGGAAACTGCCATTAAGATTATTTAAAGCCTGAAAAGGTCACATTAAGTTGTCCTCACACATGATGATGAGATGAGGGCCAGCTGTGCATGCACAATCCAGGCATCAATTTACTTTACGTACAAATGATTCCTGTATAAACATGCAAGTTTAGTATTTTTGTACTTATGTATATGGAAAGATGAGCACTGCTGGCGCCAGTAACAAGGAAATCCAACAGCAAAATGGTTTGACGAAACCCATGCTGGGCTCACTGATTTTTCTCTAAGCATCCATAAAGACCATGATCCTTTTATCAGAACAGTGCCACCACAAATCAGATGTCAATGGGCAGGGAAGTAGGAATCTAGAACATTTAAAGATGTCTGGATTTTTAGGCAGTGACATTTTAGATTGTACCCAGCCTCATGGGGTAAGTAGGAGTGGCTACATTCCTATTGCTTATTCTTGGAACAAGTGCCAACTACACAATTTCTCTAATTGCAGTGTAAGGACAGCTATAAATATTGTAAGCAGGTAGGTTCTATATTGCAGAAGAGTTAGACTTTATCCCTTTTGCAAATAAATTAATTAACTCGCCTGATTGCAATTTGTTTTACCTAAAATCAGCTCTCTTAGCTTCACTCAATCCTCTTTTGGGTTCGAGATCTCCAGCCATGTTGAGTGGCCAGGCTGGAATGAAATAACTACAATACATGCTCACAGAAATTTATTCATTTTCGTCAGTCATCCAAGCATGCACAGCTCAGTGTACATTTTTTAGAAAATTGCAAACAGACAGGCAGATTTGTTTTATTGCCGATCTCTTCTGTAATGGAGAACATGCCTGCTTATAATTTGTAATATTATTAGTATCGTTCCACTTTAAACATTAAATCCGTTTCGTATTAAAGTAAAAGAAATGTAAATTACAAGTAAATTATATTTTGCTTCTATTTGTTTCTGACCATTGGACACAGCTGAAAGGTAATGATGTATGGAATACTAATCAAATATTAAAAAAGTAATCAGCTTAACTGTGAGCTAATTTAAAGATTTTAAACATGGTAATTCAATAACACATTTTATATCAGAATATTACAATCACAAGGTCCACACAGAAAGATTACTTTCTCATACATGTTAATGGGGGAAACTTTGAATTATATAGGTTATCATGCTGTCTCGAGCCAGATATAAAGGAATACATATTAATGCAGCTTTGTAATTATCTTAAAAAAATGCAAGCAATGTACATACCAGAACGCCATTTGCTATCAGCTCTTGCAGTCCCCTTTACAGCAGAGTGCAGACTGGGAGAGAGAAGAACAAGCAATCAGGCAGTTGCACTGCAGTTTACTTAAGCATGCAGATGGAGGGAGCAAGCAAAGTGAAGGAGAGGTGAGCTGTCTAGTCACAAGGTTGGGGAGGAACAAAACCTGAACTGCAGTGTAAAAACTCAGGTATCTTACTCTAGACAATGCCAGGAAAAGTGTGATCTGTGTTATTGTTAAGCTACGTACACACGGCAGATTTTTATCGCCCGATAATCGGCATCGGCCAAATATCGGGCGAAAATCTGCCGTGTGTACAGTCGGTGTCGTCCATCGTCCGAACGACCGACCTGCCGGATCCACGGACGATGGACGACGACCGATCCTAATGAAAGGGAAGGGGGAGAGCGCGCAGCAGGGTGCCGCTCCGTCGCTCTCCCCTCCCCCTCTCCATAGAGCATGAACGGTGCTGTATGTACAGCACCGTTCATGCATCGTGCAGTCCCTTGTCATTGGAAAGGATCGTGAAAGATCCTTTCCAACGACAAAAATTGCAAGTGTGTACGCAGCTTAAGAATGGATAGACAGAAGTATAGATACTTTGCAAGTAAACAGCCATGTCCCTTTATATGTATGTTAATTGTGTATTTAGCTGATTTCCTACAGTTGACCTTTATGATCCTTATAACAAAAGTTTTATGTATCGCCATATTAAGCCCTCCTGAAGTATAATATTTTTTTTACAATCACAGTTGAACTATCAGAGCAGAAAGAGAAGAAAACAATGTGTTCTAGAAGACAGTATATAAAGCAAATAATCTGCCTACCCCAGCCTATGACACAAAACAGGAATTACTAAAAAAGCTATGACTGCATAAGGTTCCATATGAATAATAGTAAATCAGATTGAACTAAAAATACATTATTATTTTTGAAGTCCTTTTTCTACAACAAGTACGTCAAGTATGTGTGTATATAGAATGGCACCAGGCAATGGAAATGGAATCCTCAACATTCTGAAATCTTACACCACACACAAAATCAGCAGAAGCTACTAGGCCAGGCTCATTAAGTTTATGAAGCTCCTTATTGTAGGCCAAGCCAGACAACAATAGGGAGCTTCATGAACTTGCAAAGTCAGCTCTGTCAGCTTACCAGTTGTATTTCAATAAAGATGGAGGGAAGATGCTGATAAAACCAGTTTACCAGGAGATTGTCCTATTGCTTAAAATACAGCTATGTACGCATGCTAGGTAATGGTCACTCAAAACAAACATTTGTGATCATCTCAGGTGAAAATGTAGCGTGTGTACAACAATCCCCCCTGTAATGGCAGAAAACTAAACAGCCAAGTGGGGTGACTGCTGTCATTTCCTAGGAGGAGGACGCAATAGGAGGCACCGTGCTCCTCATCCCCTTCCCCTCTCTATAGCATTGAACAGGACTGTGGTGTGTAGAGCTCGTATTCATTCTACTGTCACTGGAAACCATCTTATTGTTTCCATAGTTTTATGCATGCACAGAAATGTACTTTTCTAAAAGATGTTTCCATCTGCAGCCATTTTTTGTCTTTCTGATATCACAAGTTATCGGCAACAGACCAGTCAATTATACTTTTAGATACAAAAAGGTTGTATAAATGTAATATTACATAAGAAAACAGTACCAATTGTTCATAGCCGAGAAAAAATATTTAGCTAACAATTTCCCAAATTAACAAGTGAAAACATACCTTTATTTGTTGCTATAAGCAACAGCACTACTTTCATATTTTTATTTTTAAAAAATAAGACAAACATACTTCCAATTGAAGTTTTCTCCATGTTTACCCTAACTAGCACCTGGTGCTTAGAAACTGTAACAGAGCATACAGATGCAGTAGTATATAATATAATAGAATGAGTAATATAGGCATCATTCATCCACAACTGCAATTTTAAAATGTTATATGATATAAATTTAAAAGGCTTGGATGTGCAGTAATATTATGTACTAATCAGCAATGTGAAAGGACCATGAAAAGACAGCACCAATAGATCCAATCTCATAGTACTGGAACAATTCTAGTGCTAAGCATAAACAGTATGATTTTCTCCAGCTCCTATTTTCCATTGAGATTATAATTTTATGACTGTTTTTTTATGTTTTTTTTGACTGCACCTATGATGTACCATCCAGTTGTTTGAAAACAGATCTAAATTACAATCAATTTTACCATGATAAGAATAGCATAAAAAGTGGGTTCAGTTGCAATAGGATGGTTACTCAATAAACTTAAAAAAGTCTTGGTTTGATTGATTTTTAATTTAATCAATGTTCTTGTCTAATTGATCATCTGAATATATATATTATATATAGGACATTAATGTTTAAGCTCTCCATTATCATGTATGGTAAAAGTTGCCAGAGCATTTTTTTTACAGGTAGGAGAGTGGGCAGATGTCCATGATGCCAGCCTTAAGAAAATATAGAGGTTGGCTCTACCATTGCTCATTGAGAATTTACAAGGAAGTATGCCTTTTCCTGCTCCCATAGACATAGGAATCAATATTCAGTTCAGACCACTTTTTATGTATACGTTATAATCACAACACTAAAGTACAATATCACAATTTTTAGCTCAGTATATAGGATGCTCAAATGGCCTACAATCCAAGTATCTAAAACTGCCTGTGGTTTGTATAGCCATCAGTTAGATTTTGTCTTGTTATCCCTTTCTCCTCCTATGATACACAACCACATATAAAGGAAATGAAGGTACTAGGAAGAAAGTTACATGCGGTTCATGAACAGTCACAGCTATCTCTGTGTATCTACGTGAGTGTATTGGCATTATGGAGCACCAGCTGTGTTCATCTGCTTTCCATTATATAACAGCGTCCATCTTGACATAAAAAGCTCATAGGAAATAGGGCAGCTATTTACCAAGCAGCCAGGCTGAAAAAATTTGTGTTTGATAAATAGATTTATACCCGTAAGGGAAAAAAAAAATATCCTGAGTTTACAAAATATGGCATAGATAAAGTATGTCAATTTCCTCCCCAGCCTTCAAATGATAGTTTTTTTGCTATGATTTCTAAAAAATCTGCTGAAGATGTGACTGTTTTTCTCCTCTTTCATCAAGACATCGCCGTTCTGGTTTTATATCAAGATACAAATGTGTTGATAACCTTTGTTGTCATCTCAAGGTCACCATGCAAAATATTCATTCCAGGCACGGCTTCATTTCTCTCGTTGAATTTTCCACATTGACACACTACTTCAAGGGTTTAAAATGTTTTTTTACTGATCACAAAGCTGCATGAAAAATCCAAAGCACATCTTCTCAAAGAATAAAAATAAATGATAATGGTGGATTTAACACAAGGCACACTAACAATGGCCTTCAAGTTTACCTTTAATTAGAAAAAAAATGATAATAAACGTGCGTGCATTTTTTAGGGAAGACAGCTGCAGAGCTAGCAGCTGCAAACAGATCACTGATTAAGCTTTTGGCTCTGAGTTATTTGTGTATTTCACAATACAAGAGCAAGCTAGTTACTTCTGGACACTGCCTTAGCCAAAATACATATTTGGGTAAGCAGACAAAAGCACCATACAAAGGGTAGAGTGACAAAATAAAAAAAGAATAACAAATAAAAACCTCAAGGGCAAAAAAGAAAAACAGCTCATGCAATAAATATACACAGATCATAGGGGGGATAAGAATATAAAACTGTAATAATAATAATTTGTATAACTAACAACTCGGAAAACGGTGACTTATCATCGATATTACTATAAAGCATGAGGTTGTGGCATCAAATTTTAGTGTTTATAGTATACATTTTGGGGTCTATTTATAAAGCAGAACAGTAAATCTGATATTTACTGAAACATTCCCTGAACATTCACAAGCATGGACCTAAAAGTTTCTTCACCAAGGAATGTTTCAATTATATTTTCAATCAATATTTCAATAAATTTAAATTATTGATCCCTGTGATGATTGCTGTTGGGTGTACAATCTACTTGTCCGAATAAATTTTGACTAAGATTTTGCCATAATGTTAAACTAGAATATCGATAGTCACACAAAAGTTTATCGTTTTATCTATAATGGTTAACCATTCAAAAAAATAACCCGGCTTAGGGACATCCTGGTGCATCCTTTGCAATAGAAATCTAGGCCTTGGGCTAAGTACACATGTCCAATGGTTCTCGTTCGATAATCAGCTCAGGGCCGATATCGTACGAGAATCTGGCGGTGTACAGTGCCCGTCGTCCGAAGAACCATCCTGGTGGATCCACAGACGACGAACGATCCTAATGGAACTGAAGGGGGTGAGAGTGCAGCAGGGTGCCGCGCCGTCATTATCCCGCTTCCCTCTCCATAGAGCAAAGAGCAGAACGGTGGTGTATGTACAGCACTCGTTCATGCATCATGCAGTTGTTAGTCGTTGGAAAGGATTGTGAAAGATCCTTTCCAACGTCAGGTATTGCATGTGTGTATGCAGCCTAACTTTACTTGGCGAACTTTAATTTAATTCTCTTCACTTTTTCTTGCTGAAAGCCTTCAATCAATATAATTACTGCACCCAGTGAATCCTGCACCGTTTTGATTTCTTTCATTTTTCTTCTTCTCCCTGTTAAAATCCATAGCACATCTTTTTTCATCTCTATTCTGACTTCCTGAACATTCCTGCACTGCACATTCACAAGTTTATGTAGTATGTTCATTAACATGTATATGATCCCCAGTCTCTGGCATGCACAAAAGGAGCAGCCCACAACCTCCTGGGATTTGTGATGTATGTATCCCAGGAAGCAAACATTTGTTATATAAAAGGGAAACTGATACTTTAACATAATATTTAATATTTAATGATAGGCCAGCTTTAAACAGCAATGGTTTAGGACATCCCCACCTTTCCATGTGTGTAGGCATAATATTCACATTGAGTTATACGCAGAACAAAATGTGCATGTAGCATATCTGTCAGTGCGCCACTAGGCATGTTGGTCCATTGGCAAAGTGTTAGGGTGGCATTTATAATGGAACCACATCGCACCATTGTTTTTTTACTGCAGCACAATATTATAAATGTGCACTAAAGTTGCTCTAAAAATACACTAACACATATAGGAAGTACCATGCTGTACGTGTAAAATATATGATCCAAAACTACAATAATGTGATGTTTTATTCCAGGAAATAAGTAGAAAATCTGTACATGAACATAATATTAGCAGAAGCACACAAGCAGAAACATGAAGTATTTGAATTGCTGTTCCCAGGAGGATTATTCTGGAAATACTGACGCACAATTACCTCACACTAATACTGTTCTGCCTTTAGAAGACATTCCTTCCAGCACATCTAATAAGAGCACTAAGCATATGAGGAACTATTGATCAATTAACCTCCTTTGTTTTTCATTCTGTACTGGATATACAGTATCTCTTCAAATTAACTACGAAGAATCATTTTCCCCCAAGGCAGTAAACTATGTAGTGTGCACCTGATTTTTAAAAGACACAACACAATTAGGTATATATTAAAGAAAAGCTGCCACGATGGAAATAGGGAGGGCAGCTTTTGCTGATTTTATTCTGAAAATACTAGTTGGCTGGTTGTAATACTGATTTGGGACACATAGAAAAAGGAAAGTTATAGTGAGATCAGAACTCCTCACCAACAAACTTGTTCCAAGTCTGTGATCCAAAGATATCCAGGCAAGTGGTATTTTCAGATGCAGAGGTCAATCATGGCCACCTCCATACTTGGTATATGATATGTTTACATTTATATCCTAAATGTACAACAGATGCTTTCTTGCTAACTTATTTTGGTTCTGTATATTTCAAAGTTTTGCATGTGGTTAAAAAATGTTATATGTAGTTTTGAAGTGATCACCACAAGCAAGTAATTTGCCCGAAGGTTGTAATTATAGCCACGTCAGACCGGTCAGCATCTACAGCATAGGGAAACCTCTGATGAAATGTTTTGGCATAAAGCTGGTCAGGAAATTGTAGCTACTGCCTCTTTGTACATGAAGATCAGTCATTCATCAATCCATCAGAGCAGATTGGTGAATGATGCTGGGGTATTGCTATACACACACTAGACCAGAGATGAGCACAACCATTTACCTTGGAGTACAATCATCTGACTTGTGTACGTAGTTTAGCCCACATGTGATTTTAGCTGACCTCCTAGTTCGTTTGTGTTTTCTGAGGTTTTCCACCTAGAGTTCAATAAACCTTATCTACAGGTATTTCTAAATATAGACTTCCATCACCATGAACACACTACGGCATACATGGAAAATATGGCCATGAGGAAAGTACCAGGTGTTCTTATGTAAATGTTCACATAAATGGTCATCACCCAAGGTCCTGTAATGGAGTGTATAATAAAAATATATTTGAAAAAAAAATATTTGAAGAAAAACAAAGTGAAAAAAAAAAGTAAACCAGCAGACAAGATCTGAAATATATACTAAAAACATGTTACATATCTGCCCTAATACAATTGCAAGTACAATGCCATTTCATTATTATTATGGAGCTCCAGTTATATTACTTGAAGGCTGATTACTAAAGGGGTTCAGAATCTTAACTCCAAAAATTGTGTTTATTCACATCAGTTATCCAATCACGTGAAACACAAATACTTGTCATTGATACAAGATAATCTTCCATTAATACATGATGATCTTCCATTGACACATGACGATCTGACATTGATACAGATGATCTTCCATTGATACATGATGATCTTCCATTAAAACATGATGATCTTCCATTAATACATGATGATCTTAGATTGATGTACCCAGCAGATGCGGAAGCAAAACCTATTACAAGTTTTATTGCCTGTGCATGGGAAGCTGCATTGCATTGTAACAGATATCATTTTTAATTCTAAAATGTACCGCTGTGAGAAATAAAATATCCTAATCATATTAATAGCATCATTTGTCATCATCAGTTATAAAGAGCCACTAATGTGTCTCAAATGTCCATGTGAACAAGAATGATAAAAGTATCACACTATCTGCAGCTCAATCTCTAGCTGATCCTAGCCATGCACACAACTCTGTCTGTAAAGGATTAGACTGCTGCATATAAAAAGATTTCCACCTTAGTACAATGTCATTTAACTGACAAACATCTGGAGTACGTGATATTATGCAGGGCAAGGACTGAAAATGTACCCACAGTGCTGGACTTGTGTGAAGACAAACACACTCCTCAGATAGGCAGAGTTGTGCAATGTGTGTGGAAATAATATCACCGAGACCCGATAACAGTCTGTTTTTGTTCAGTTTGGAGGCAAAGTACTTACACTACACTAGAAACAAATACCAGAACTCTTATAATATATTTGTCTGAAAACTGGGCAACAACATAACATATTGGAAAAATACAAAGAAAAGAGGTCAAAGACCCGGGACTATACGGGCATTAGAATATACATATACACATCACCAAAAGTACACATTCATTTTTATTATTACAAATATTAAAACATTATAAAATCAATATAGTGATCTAGGTATTAGAATATATAGATATAAATAGGCTGAAAAATATTTTCTACGCTTTTCTTGGATTGAACAGTCCTCTTCCTCAGGAAAAAAATCTGTCTATATTTACAAACAAATTATAAATTATATCAAACAGAAGACAACCATATATGTGTTTTCCAAATATTTCATGATTTTAACCAACCCATCTATGGTTCCACATTGGCTTCCCCATTGGAATAGTTGGACCGGAGGCCACTCTCCTCTATGTTTAGCCGGACTTGCAAATCAATATATCAGAAAGATTAAATGCGCCAATGCTTTTTTACTGAAGACAATATTAAATTAATTAGATATATTTTGATCAATTAACTGAAATCAGAAAGAAAACCCAGTCACCTGTCAACCAGAATCCTTAAACTCAAATAGGCTCATGATTAAACAAAAGATCCAGCTATCTATCCACCAATAGAATACTGTGGTCCTTTTAATTGATACGTGCGGAAATATCACTATATTGTTATACCAAGTGCAAATCATAACCTCAGTGCACAGAAAATCCTCCATTATTAACCATATATTATCTCATCCTAAATGTATTGCACCCCATTATCACTGACAAAAAGTTCTTTAAAAAAAAAGGAATTATAAAACACATTAAATACATAAAAAACCAACATCCATTAAACACGCTTTATATATATATAATTATTTTTTATTATAATTCAATATTAAATAACAAACCTTCATAGTCTAAAAAGTAAACTAATCAAAAAGTATATAGATACCTAACTACTGGGTCACTATTATCATCAAAACCACGTGTACTGCTATGTTAGCAGAATCAAGTCCACAGATACAGATGATCAAATTATCTTATAAATGCCTCTACTTCCCATATCATTAGCCTCAATGCATAAACATCATGCTCCATTATCACTTACTTTTTGTTGCAGATAATAAACTATAGGGCAGGGGTCAGCAAAGTTTTATGGCCACTAGGCCATTTATGGGGTGGGCGGGAGATCACAAGGCTGGATCCGCCCTAATGGCTCCGCCCACCACCAGGGAACGCCCCCTGAAGTGAAATTCCTCTTCTCCATATACATTACTGGCCAGGGGGCGTTAGGCTGGAACGAACTACCGGCTAGGCCATATCTGGCCGAGTTTGCCCACCCCTGCTATAGGGGATATAATGAAGCCACGCTGCAGAGTATTCAAGCCACCGGGTAGAGATATCTCATACAGACTGTGTACTTTTGGTGATGTGTATATTTAAATGCCTCTAAAGTCCCGGGTCTTTGACCTCCTTTCTTTGTATTTTTCCAGTTTGGATACTAGGGATGATTCCTAACTATATTAAACAACATAACATATGGTGACAACTCAAATGTAAAATGAAAAAGTAAACCACACTGCAAATACAACCCTGAACACAAACCATACTAACAAACCATTTCTAATGGCCCATAAATTTACCCATGGCATTTATTATTGGTCAATGAAAATTTACAAATTCTTAATAAAATAAATAACAAATTCTTGGCATTGAAATGTTTGAAGAATTTACAAATCAGTCCCCCTCAGAGAGGTGACAAACCACATAAATAAATACGGGAGGGTGGGGAGCTTATTTTGAGGTGCTGTGACAGGAACCTGGCTGACAGGAATTGTTCAGCACACTTCAATGGGCGGCTTCAACCAATCAGGGGCTTTCCTGCACAGGTGTTCTTACCACCAGAAAGGTAATTCTGCCTAGAGATAGCCTTTTAACCAATCACCTGAACGTTGTGAAAAAAGAGAAAAGGGGAGGGAGGGGGAATAGTACAGAAAGGTCACTGCATTTCCATGAAGGGGGCCATATTGGGGTGTTTTATTCCCCTTTACATTTTTGTGGACTGTTACACCCAATTCACTACACTCTATAGATTATTATTATTAATAATAAACAGTATATAGCACCAACATATTATGCAGCGCTGTACATTACATAGGAGTTGCAAATGTCAGACAGATACAGACAGTGACACAGGAGGAGGAGAGGATTACACAAATAACAAAAAAGAAAGATTTTAGCTGAATATACATGGAAAATACAGTGCTTGTTTCCTAGTCTGGTCAAATCCATAGCCTTTAAATAAAAATTACATTTTTTTGTACTGTCAAATTGTTTTTTTTTTTTTTTGTTTTTTTTTGGAGCATAAAATAATGAAGTTTTTGATAAAAACAGTAAGAGTTTAAATAGTGCTTTGCAAAAAGTGATATTTCCCTTTCTTTCCTGTTCCAGTGACCCAATATGACGTATCCAATAGGATATGAGGTGAAATCTCCTACATTAGTACACATAGGGCTCTATTTATAAAACATTCCCTGGTGGGAATAAATTACTTCCATGTAACACATGGACCTGGAAAGTTCTCCAAACGTGAATGTTTCATGGAAGGTCAGATTCACTGCTTTTTATTTAGACCCCATGTATCATTCTATTATAAAAAGTCTTTATTGCCATGATCTGCTTAGAGACATTTTATGTAACTTTCTGTTCCATGAACCACATGAGAGAAAAATGATAACAAATCTCCACAACTAGATAATAGAAATGATCTCTGACCCCGCTTTCCCCTTTATTCAAAACTAAAAATAAATGTTTGAGCAGAGAATTCTATATAGCAATGTTCTGAAGTGTACCCCACTACCTATAAATGTCCTCTCTATAGCTGCGCCTGTTTTTTGAGTAATAAACAGCTTGGAATGACTCTTCACCAACAAAAATATTATAACAATACCAAAACTATAGACTGGAATCCTTAAAATACAACAAATTAAAGAACTACCCCCTCCTTCAACCATGAAAATGTGTGAAATTATACAAGATTCTCAGTTCTATTGGTGTTCAGGTAGATATCCTAACACTATGGAACAGACTCCGGAATACAATAGATTTGTTACTGAGAACTAGAAATAAATATTTTTTATTTTCATACACTTTACGCTTCCATCAATATCCATAAATGGCATGACATAAAAGGTACATCATAGACCTCCTAACCATAGATAATCATGCCTTGTTTATATCCAAGCCATGTTTGGATACATATCTGGCGTTTTGTCCAGTAATACCAGGCTGCAGTTATAAATAATTTCTAATATCTCAGTTTATATTATTATTAGGATTTATATAGTGCCAACATATTATGCAGCGCTGTACATTAAATAGAGGTTGCAAATGACAGACAGTGACACAGGAGTTCAGGTAGAAGTGTGGCTACCATTACTTTTACATTCCTATTTTCTAATATTATCAGTGCTTTTCTTACATAGTTGTTTGGAAGCTTACTGACTCTTTACTAAACACATCTGATGTTTTCAGAAATAATACTTTTTCACACACTTCAAAAATGACAGCTGTATTTTAGATTACAGCAAACAGCAGGAAGTCGCTTTGTATGTTTTCTGTTTAGCAAGAAAGAAGAAAATGAAGCTCTTTATAGGCAACAATGCTTTGTAAACATTTTGATATAGGCTTACATAACTATAGCAGCAATAATTCATTATAAAACACAAAGAACCCTGTTTGGGAAGGTGCACATAGGGTGTAATGTAAACTAACTCACAGCTACAAGGTTTAGGCAATTTAGAAGCCATTTTGAGGTTGATTGTGATTACTTAAGGCTGTGTGGTCTGTTTGTAACTGTATAATAATTCCTTCTCTGAATCTCCTCTTTAGGTAGATTGAAGATGAACTCATAAGACTACATAACTGATTAAGAAGTGGCCAACCTCCCTCTTTCAGTAAAGATGGGTCCCTCTATGCAAAAATGTCTCAATGTTTACACCTGGAACACAGCATAGCTCTATTTGAAGACTGTTTGTGATAATACAATCATTGCTGCGGTCACATCCCAGTCTCCCTCTGCTACTTGCCAAAAATTAAAGCCGGAGGCTGTGTGCTTTCTGATTGGTGAGGAGGTAAGGGGAACTGGAATGGGACCACTGTGATGGCTGTATCAGGTTAGTTTACTAGGACCTGGAAGTAAATTGTCTACAAAACATGAATATAAATTAATGGGCCTTTCCTGGAGGAGGGAGGTGGACTACAGTACATCCAAATTTGGTATGTGATCAACTTTAAATAATCAAAATATATGTTTATATAATTTTAGAAGCCTAATATATTAATATGAACCGTTCACACAGAAGACTGAAAACTGCACTGTCTTTATTAAAGAAAAGAGGACAAAATTTTAGCTTGCTGATCTTTAGTCTCTGAAATACCTACAGATGCCTGGTCATCTACTGTTCTTGGCGGTTCTTCTGGTCTCCAGTGACGTGGGGGCAAATGGGAGAAAATGCAAAAGCATAGCAGAGGTAGCAGAGGACACTGGCGCCTATCACTCCCGGAGTGTCAAATGCTGAAAATTCTTTAGAAAACTTTGAATATTCATAGAAATTGACAGGTAAAGTAAATATTGTTTTCTTTGTAGTGGTGGTTTAACTGCATTTTTAAAACAGTAACTTTATCACTTTAACAATACTGAAAAGACATAAATACCAAAGAACACCTTGCTAATGTTTTGATGCCTACATATCCAGCCAACCTGACTATACAACTATTAAGCATATAATGAATGTCCCCTACCTTTATTACAGGTGGGTATGAAAATCAGCATCGCCAAATAAGCCAGGAAGAGTGCTGCCTAATGGTGGATAAACGGGTATCAACTACTGTCACTGTATAAAAGCCAAACTTCATGTTTTTACCATGGAAAAACCCTACAAATTACTTTGAGGTCTTAGGAAACCCTTGTAATAATTACACAGCTCACAGTACATTAATGTGATAATCAGTAGGAAGAATGCCTTTTAAATTGCTGGCCAGTGGGAAGAATGTCACCCTAACAGACCCTTAGCAACCACTGGAGGAACCCTGGTTGAGAAACACTGCTGTAGATGTTTAGGATTTTTTTTCTAACATATAAATCATAGTTAAGGTAAGGTTACTAATGAGCACATATTTTAAATTGATATTGCAGTGTTTAACTTAAAGTAGTTTTTAACATGCATTTGATATATGCATGTACTTCTATATTTTTTCAAATATTACATTAAATATAGAGATTTGTAGATTAGACACTACAGGGGGTCTCTGTAGACGAGTGTATCCCCCCCATTCCTTTCATACCAATACTTGAGATATGATAGCAGCTACACAACAAGTCAGCAAACAAATGTGTAGCATTGCAGAGTATTAGGCAGTGCATCCAAAAATAATAGGTGAAAATACAAAACAGAAAAGATAATACAATTATATAAATCCTATTTACCAATAAATTCCTTTAAATCAAAATCATTCCATTTTTAGGTTTTAAGTAATCCAATTAACAGATGTTTAGTGTAAACACTAATTTAGGACTAATGGCTGCTAATGGGAACAAAAACAATAGAAAAACCCGCACAGCAGAAGGAAATAGAGGTTGTTTCTGAATGCAGTTAGTTTACATGCAATTTGCATTGTATTTTTCCTGAACTTTTAGGGACCAATACAACTAATCTATCACACAGTACAAGACAATAGCCAATGACTTAGCATAATGGGCATTTTGCAGCTCCTGTTTTGCCTAGGCCCTTGTCATCATTCCACATCACTCTGAGGATGCAAGGACACTGACAGGTTATTAACATGCTATCAACGGACACCATTAATGGAATCCAGTTATCAGTCATGAGATATGCCTCTGATGATGTAAAACTCTGCAGGGGTATTTTGCTTTTTATAAGCGGAAGTGATTGGCTTGGGACAAATTTTGTTTAGTGATTGTTTTGTCACATTAACCGAACTAATGTTATATTTTTATTTGTTACATTTAGGTCCCCTTTGGTGCAGATTCATGCCTAACAGTAGCAGTGTGCTGCACACTACATCTCCATTTCCCAAATCCTGGTCCCTCACAGAAGAGGCATGTAGGTAGTGAAGTCTAAATACTTTCCCTTCATGTTTATAAAATGCCATTACCTTGACTGGATCAGTGATTCTCATGCAGGGTTCCTCCAGAGATTGCTAGGGGTTCCTTGAGCATTTGACACCAATGATCTATTTTGGCTATCTGTAAGGTATTCTTCCTATTGACCACCACACTAATGTATTGTAAACAAAGAGCTCTTACAATATCTTGCAAATGCTAATTTGCACTCTCATTAAAAAAAAAACACAAGTCTGTGACCCAGGACAGGTGTGAACTGTGAAGGATTAAAGAACCTGCCAAGTTTTACTGCAGTCAGAGGCTCCAAAGGAGAGTTCCCTTCACTTCCTGTTTAGTGAATGGTTTTTGCACCAGACCAGGAAGTGAAGGGAACTCCAACAACAGACAAACGAAATCCTTCAAGTTAAATAAAGTAATGCTATCTCCCTGTTGAAGATTGGTACCTCACTTCCTGTCTGGTGAAAAGTTGTTATATAAACAGGAAGTGAGAAACTCTGTAATGGATGGTAGTAAAGTCCTCAAATGTTTTCTCTAATAGGTCTAGGGCTATTTATATCTAAGGCTGTGTACACACGTGCAATAATTGTCGGTGGGAACGAACGATCTAGGAAAGATCATTTGATAATTGTTAACAAAAAAAAGTGCACGACTGCTCAACGACGCCGATGAACAAGGAATCTCGCTGGAAACAGACAACCTTCCCGGCAGATATGTTTGGGCGAAGACCGTTCGTAATCTTTTGTGTGTACGGTCGTTCAGTGATTGTGGATTGTTCTGTGATACACGTTCTCCTGTACATGTCACTTCCTGCATCGTTCAAACGATTCTTCACAAAGGATTGTTCAAACGATTGCATCCAGTGTGTACATTATTGGTGGATTATATTTGAAGGATCCTATTGTTTCAGCATGTACAGAATTGTGCACAATACGATCGTTCAACATATTCGGGAATAATCGTTGATCGTTTATTTTCAAACGATAGTTATTGTACGTGTGTACCTAGCCTTAGAGGACTGGGCTATGCCTTCTGCTTACAGCATTTTGTACACTGTAATGTGGCATCATGAATGCAGATTGGTGGGAGGTATGTTAGGTAAAGATTACCCAGACCATCTCCGATCTGTACAACTAACGTTATAACAGACGCCTTTCCTTACAAAGGTGCCAATGGCAGAAGGCAAATGAGCTGCCAGGACAGTGCCAGTGGTAGGAAAAACATCTCCAGTATTATGTCCCTATTTATTGTGTTTTCTAAATCGTTTATTATAAATGGTAATATTAAAAATATTGGACTTATGTCCAATATGCATATGTGCAGCATGCAAGGGGAGGCTTGAATCCATAGGACCAGCACTCAACAGAGTGACATTTTCAACCGGGTTCTGTGAGATCACAGATCATATGGTCATTCACATATAGGAGCAAACTTTCTAGCACTTTTTCTAACATATTATGTACCTAATAGTAAAGTGTGCCTGTTGCACATTTATCAGTTAGCATTGAGAAAACCTTTATTATTTTATAGAGTAGAGGAGAGGATTTCTGTGGGCCTAATACACTTCCAGTCCTAAGGTGGTGGTTGAATTCCTTTTTTTAAGTTTTTTTTTTTATTTTTTATACCTATTTTTGTTGATTCGAAGAAGCCATAATTGTCCTATATTGATAGGTGGAAATGAAAACACACATCTCACTTTTAGCTCACAGAAAGTGGCATGAATGCTTCAAGATCAACAGGTATTTTCTGTACTTGAAAATGTTCTTAGTCTGAAAGAAAACAAAAAAGTGCAGCCACAACACCTAAAAACTATATAAAATGTTTGTTGTGAGGTTTATGTAAGATCTAGACGATTACAGCTTTATTCCATTTTGTTTTTCTAAGTGCAATGCCATTTTAAGGTAATAAATACATGTCTAAGTCATCACTGCACATTAAACTTAATGATTGGGCTTGGGCTCATTTTGATTAAAGATCTGATTTGTTATATTACTACTGCCTGGGAAATTTCCAAAAATGGTAATACATGTATTCTTTTATTAAATCTCTGGTAGTTTAAAAAAAACTTTTCTGGTGACACGTATAATTGCTATACAGTTAATGTGTTAACTATAACTTTAAGGTCAATCCAATTTAGGTACGTTCAGAAGTGGAGCATACGTGTGTAGACTATGATCTATCATCGTCAGAGAATTTCTTGTTTTCACAGTACAGATGTCATATGACTAACTATTTACGATGCAGTATTACCAAGCGGCAGTCACGTAGGCAGGTCACTGGGAGGATTTTCCTTGTTTGGCTATGTGGCTTGCTGTA
Source organism: Pyxicephalus adspersus (assembly GCF_032062135.1). Lineage (NCBI taxonomy): Eukaryota > Metazoa > Chordata > Amphibia > Anura > Pyxicephalidae > Pyxicephalus > Pyxicephalus adspersus. The sequence goes on along the minus strand of NC_092859.1, from coordinate 83,413,512 downwards.
GTGTAGGGACATTTGAATATAGGGAACATCATATGCATGTGAAATTTAGAACCAGATTTAAGCCAAAAGAAAAAAGCCTATACCTTACTACTAACAGATTTATTTAAATGTTAATCTTATGTAAATGTTAAAAAATTCTATTCAATAATTTTTTTTTTTGTTGTAGAGGAAGGTTTATGGAAAAACACCATTGATGGTAGAGAAAACACAAGGATTGGATTGATATTTACATTTTCAACAGGCAGTTGTATTCTCCCCAAATTCACACAGACATCTCTGGTTCTCAAAAGCCTGTTTACCAGAAGCTTCATACGAGTTAACTTTTAGTTCCGGTTTAATTTATACTTTTTACATTTCTGGTGCAATTAGAATACCTTCTAAATTTCTTTAGTGATGACCATAGTTTCACAACCAGGAAAAAAAGCTGCAACATGGACAGAAAAAAAAAAAAAAAACCAGATTGGGGTTCTAGCCATCACATTGGGTAACTTCTTATTTGTATAAACTTTGACTTTAATTTTTTGGCTTCACTGTGAAACTGTGAATTGGGCCAAAGAGAAGCTGAAAGGAGTGCTTGAGAGTTTTCATGTGACTTGTGGTGTGATTGAACTAATGAAGGATCCATACTAGATGCAGTTTTTCAATACACTTAGATCATGCGATAGATATGACTACAAAAAACTGAACCATAATAAATGGTAATCTCAGAGGAAAAATGAAGCACATACCTTTTAACTGGAGATCATTGCTACACTGTGTTGATGGACAACCTATCTTCCAGGAAAGTTTTATCCAGCAGAACATGTAAAATATATTTTATACAAGCAGCCTATCTTCTTGATGTTATCCAACTGTGCAAACCACCCTGCATTGCTCATTTGGCAACCAAAATTTTGGTGCAAAGTTACCACTGCTTTATACATAAGTTTCCATCATTAAATGCATTGTGGTATTTGCACAGTAGTCAGGAACGACAATATTCCAGGGAACTGTTAGGTTGATGAGCCCCAATTTTATATCCTTACTTCTTAATTTATTTCCTTAGCATGGTCGGCCTTTCTCCTGAGATTACACTCCAGTATATTTCCTGGCAATATGCCTTCTGTACTGAAGATATTTATGCAAAACGTGTACGTTAAACTCTACCCTAATCCAAAAGCATTATTCCACATTGGCAGGTGTCTCCATTTGAACTCCAGGTTTACGCAGTAGATCCAGTAACGGCAGGAAGCCATGTAAATCCCCCCATGATTCTTCTTTGCCCTGAAACAAAACAATTCAAATCCTACATACACAGACAAGACCTTTGTTTAAAATGCCAAGATAAGAAACAAATTTATTATAGAGAAGAAAAATCTCTTAAAATAGAAATCTGTACATCTTTGTCACAATCAATATACATGAACTGTACAAATTTACAGCAGTTCATAATTTATCAAATAAAAGAGGACTAACAAAGTTCACAAAATAGATGGTGGCTTGTGGAAAAGGACTTTTACCCAATTAAGTACAAGAAATTACAAAGCAGAACTCCACTTTCTAAAAATAAGAAGTTTACTCCGTTTTAGAAAACTACAAGCTAGGAAATGTACAGATAAGCTGGCTGGTGAGAACGCCATAGTTCAGACAGTGTCTTTACAATGTATTTTTAAAGCCTGTAGCCAAGGCAGGAGGAATACGAAAATTTAGATTTACCTTTCAAGTTCATTTCACAATATGAAGGATAGTCAAGTATTTTTATGGCAGACTTTTTAATATTCTCTCATGTATATATACACATCTATAACTATTTTCAGTGCAAGACATGTCTGCCATGTTCAGTTCTACTAAGTGTCATTTTTCCCATTCTTCACCTTGCTACCGAGCTGCCGGAAATAGTAACATTGAAGACGTTAGTGCAAGTTCAGCTCTGCAAAAAAACTGCAGAGAAGTTAAAAAAAAAATCTTACAACGACATTGAGCTTTGGGATCAAAGGGTATGGGTATGTACTGTATCTGGGTTCTATACACATTTGTCAGCTGGCAAGGTCAGGCTGAGCTTTCTCCATGGTTATTAGTGCACACAGTTATGATCTTTACCCTATAACTCCAATTGTTATAAGACTCGGTAAAGATCATAGCCTATGGCAGAAAGTGATCTTCACAGAAACTCCTGGCTGGCCAATCTAAAGGGAAGAATCAGTTATCCCATATGGATTTTCCCCAGCTGATCATAGTTCCCTGAGATAAGGCCATAGCCAGAAGTGTCTGCTCAGTATCATAAAGTGCACCTTTGGGCAACATCAGTAGAGATCACTGAACTCCAAGACACTGCCTGATTTAAAGCGCTGACCATGAGTGGAAAAACCCAACCTAACATTGCCTGATGACAAACATGTACCAAATGCAAAGTATACACATAACCTAATACAAATATTATCATTGACTACATGTCAAGTGCCGAAAACACTGCCTTCTACATACAGGCTATTAAACTACTAAAAGGTACTGTCGAAACCATGGCACATTCACATCAGTAAGATCTACTTCTATTTTGTGCCCAATCTTCACAGCTGTGACATTTTATACTTCACAATCCATCCCCATAGGAGCCCTCCCGAATAAAGACAATATTATTCCATCTGTTACAAGATGATCCAGCCATCAACCGTATCTTAACCAGATACTGTCATCATGTTGTACGTTTTGGAAGGACTTGTTCGGCCGAGGAGAAGTTCGTCTTTGCAGCTGATTCTGCTTTCGACGAGTGAAGAGCTGCCGGTTTGGCTACTGCCACCTGATGGTACGGATTCATAGAGCACACATATGGATCCATCCTCTCCAATCCGATAGGAAACTTCATATGGGTCAATCCACAAGGTCAGTTCACTTGGCAGAAGTTTAAACATCTGTTGGCTGCTCAGTCCGATACGGTCTGCTGCTTGCCCAATCAAGGGATCCATTTTGTGGTTAATCCGAATGCAACGGTACGCTGAACCTTTGGAAGGTTTCTCTGGAAACCAATGATGTCTGTAATGTTCTACAAATGGAAGGGAAAAAAAAAAGAAAACAAAACATTTATGCACGCTCCATACCAATGGCAAACCCAAATGTCAGCAAGAATATTAAAGTTGGGTGCAGTAGTTTTTTTAAACTGCAATTATGAATCAAAAATATATAAAGTGATTCATATAGTTACATACCAAACACACTATGTAAGAAATCGTTATTAAAAGATAGTCATGTTTCCCTAATGTACTTTTATGGTTGGAATTACTGCTGGCGTTCATCCTTCTCCATTATGTACCACCTACTGAATCTTAGAAGCAGCTGAGGAGTTATTGATCCATATGGAAATTGTTCATTTTATTATTTTTTTGCTGCACTCAGTACAATCCCTAGGCTTGAATTAATAGGAGTGATTCATTCTGCATAATTATAGCACTGGGGAGATTAGGACTGGGGGTGAGTGGTGGGGGGAGCTGGGGCCATGCAGCCATACCCTTGTTTTATCAACACAAAAGAGCTGCTGTTTTTGTGTTAGGAGAGCACAGCTACAGCACAGATCCATTTAAAAGAAAACACAAAGACTGAAGAGAATGGCGGCGAGACTGATAAACATCTGTGTGTTGCCTGGGCACGTTTTACAGCGCTCTTGTGATTTCTGTAAATGTATTATTGTTCACGGCCTGTACTAGAATGCCCGCCACATAGCAAAAACAAGTTCAGATGTAAAAAGAATAAAAATAGTCACAAGCCACCTAAAATGGAATCAGCCAAGTATCATAAAAAAAAGGGAATCCGAACTAAGGTGAAGAGCCCCACTACAAAAATAGGGTTTTAACCAAAAGTCACGGCACAAGGCAAAGCCTAAACGTAATTCAGGCCCGATGTCAGCAGATGCAGAATAATCAGAGCTCTGAATATAACTTGTCTCAACATGTCCGTAATTGGAGCAGAGAAGGAAATTCGTCACTGGTAGGCATACAGCTATAGTCTAGGCAGGAAGGACATACATGTCTGTACTTTCCAACCACTTGGGGGAGGAGGAAGGAGAGGAGGGGGTCAGTGGCTCATTGTACAACAAAGACTTGGAAAAACAAACAGCACAGAGCTGCCCATCTGGTTACTTCCCAGCTAACTCTGACTAGTCTGTACAAAGTTCCCCAAGCATATGTTCTAATGGTGACAAAAACAATCGCCATCACGGCTTTCTGGATTAAGGACGCATGCGGCAGACCTAAGTCCTAACTAAAATTACATTGCCTTTGCTGTGTACCAAAACAACGGCCATATTTTTTCTCTTCAAACACTATTTTTTTTTTTTCCCAGTTCTACTGATCTACTTTAGCCACTTACAGCCTACACAAAATCCCTCCAGCACCGACTAACCAAAAGCAACAACACGGTCAGACAATGTCAGGGCCCCATATGACTACACAAAAGTAAAACTAGAAGATCGTTGTCACCCCATACCAGGAAGTCCCTGAACAAAGAGCCTCATGGTGGAATCACTGGTCATTATAAGGTTACAGGTTTCAATAGATTGAGAACAACATTTTATAAACTTCAACAACGTTTTAGTGATTGAGATTGTTTTGTATTAGAAAATCCTATGGTAAAATACAGACAATAAAACCATAAGGATATCAAAACAACACAAAGAAAAGTTCTGATCATTGTTTACTCCGATCCCCACCCAGCCTGATACATACAAGATCTGACTGATTAATTCTAATTATAAAGATAATTCCACCTTCTATGGCTCTAGGAATAGTATGGCAGGCAGGGCTGATCTGCTGTGTAAAAAGCTGTGTAATGCACACCTATGGGAGAAACTATGGCTGCAATACAATGCCTGGAATCTGGGCACAGGGGAACATGGAGGGTTTGTGACCAGGGAGGTGAAAGAGGGGATCAGAGCACAGGATGAGGGGTACAGGGGCTGGAAGGAGGGGATCAGGGCACAGGATGAGGGGTACAGGGGCTGGAAGGAGGGGATCAGGGCACAGGATGAGCACAGGATGAGGGGTACAGGGGCTGGAAGGAGGGGATCAGAGCACAGGATGAGGGGTACAGGGGCTGGAAGGAGGGGATCAGAGCACAGGATGAGGGGTACAGGGGCTGGAAGGTGGGGATCAGGGCACAGGATGTGAACATAGGGATCTGTGAGCAGGATCTGGAATACAAGGGTTGGAGTTGGGAATAAGTGGGGTTGGGAATGAGTGGGGTAGAGGGGTTGTATTCGGGAATGAGTGGGGTAGAGGGGTTGTATTCGGGAATGAGTGGGGTAGAGGGGTTGTATTCGGGAATGAGTGGGGTAGAGGGGTTGGAAGGTGTCAGTGATCAGGATCTATAGGGACAGCTTGTCTTACCTGCTAGCAGTTCTTGCAAGGACAGATTGAAGGTCTGCAGCTCCCGGTCGTCCATGAGCCCCTTGGTACGTAGGAACTTGGAGATAAAGCTCACGGCCGCGATGATTTCTGGTTTCATGTTGGTCCGGTGGTAGTGCGTATGCATGGAGACTGCAGGGACACCACAATAGGGGCGATCCGACTATTTCCAGTTGCGTTTTTTTAAATTTTATTAACTTTTTCGATTTTTTTAAAATTTTTTTTACATGTATTTTAACGATTTTTATTATGAGAGAGCTAGCGATTGTGACATGGGCAGAGAGAAATAAAGCTGAGTGAGTAGAGTGTCAGCGAGATATCATCCCTGGAGGGTGGAGGAGGACACGCCGCCTTCCCTCAGTCACACATTCCTTCTGTCACCAATTTCCGAAGGCAGAGTGAGAAGGAAGAGCTTTCGTCCGCCTTTTTATATGGAGAGTGGGAGGAAATGGCATCAGTAGGGCGGAGTTCTAAGGGAGGCCAATCAGAAGATCGCACCACAGTGACGGCATCGTGTTGCGGGGAGGATAGGCCTTAGCTGACGTAATCCTACTGCAAACAAACGAGAACGCAGAAGGGAAAAATTCTTTGTAAACAAGCCAGTCCGGGGGCGGCGACTGTCAGCGTCATTGCTGTGTTATGTGTAATGTGCTATAGGGACAGAGGCACAACAGAGGGGTGGCTTCTGTGTGCCTAGCTGGCAGTTTAATTAGATTGCTAGCTCTGCTGGACAGAATTACGTTCCCCATTGTGTGTGTCAGCCTGATAGCACAGGGAGGGAGGGGGGAGATGAAAGGTTTGTGCAAAGATTAACTCTTTATGTGGCTGTCTGCTAGAGAAGGCTAAATGATCCCTGCAGTGTGTATATCATTAATAGGGGAACAGCTGGGATTTAACAAAAAGAATTATGGCAGATTTATTTTTGGGGCATGTAATAAGAGGCTGGAAACCTGAAGTATGTTTATTAGTTACAAAACAATTCATTATCTTCAAAAATGGAGAAATATATTGCAAAACAGCCCTCAGCACAAGGACGTAAATCCCAAACAAAGACTAAAGACCAACTCCACCATCTTCTCTGCTTTAGAGAAATCCTCAGAAATACCTCCGGACACATTGCAGGTATCTCCATGACGTCCCAGAAATTAAAGATTATGGCGGAGGACGTTTTAAGGTACAACTCCAATATTTTGATCAATAGATTATATATTTTATTGATATAACCAATATATCTTCAAACAACGTGTATTGTAGGGGACAAGGGGGAGTGATTTAGGGATGATTTGTTAGATGCTCAAAATAAATGAACTTCTCAGGGTATACGCTTATTGGCAGCAGAAGAGACATTGGAGGATTTAGAAAATAGGTATTGCCCCCCGAACCTGCGCTTTATTGGCATACCAGAGCAAGTCAAAGGCCATAAACCTACCACCTTTCTTACAGGTGATCTGATGAAGGCCCTAAATTTACAAGCCTTTCCTGTTCGGGCTTTGGATCCTGGCCTTACATCTAGGACAGAAACGAATGGGTCCAAATCAAAAACCGCATCCTGCTATTGCATTTTATAGATAAGGAAGTCTTAGGGCCTATTGGAAAATAAAAGACTTTCAGGAGAATAGTGAAAGAATTCTCATTTTTCAAGATTTTAAGCTCAGGTTGCTCAAAGGTTTAAAAGGTTTATCCCAATATGTACACACAAAGCTGCCAGTAATGTGGAAAGAAGAACACAAAGTTTTTGATGATCCTAATAGTGCCAGATGATGATGGTCCATTCTATTTATTTATTTATATTTTGTACTGTTACTTATTTATATTATTCACATGGCTCCTAAAGGAGCTAACAGTCCAGTTTGATTTAAATAGCACTAATATATTCCACAGGAATTATCAAGGCTACAATACCATTATCCAACCAAAACTCTGTCCAGCAGGTTTTTTTTTTCTTATTTTTTGGCTTTTCAGGAAACTGCAAAACTGTACAAAGTTAGAGCTAAAGGTGTGAATGTGTCATTTTACCTGGGAAGGATGTGATTGGGAGTGGCTGGAAACTTTATCTGTTGTCTGCTTTTTCCTCAGGCTAGTCATAGAGACAGGAGGTAGGAGAGTCCAACTTCCAATGAATTATCACAAAAAGACTGCCTGAAAGCCCCCACCCCTTCCTCACAGTTAAGTGATGTATTGCTATTGTTACTATTATCATTAGTTGCATTATCCTTGGTATCACTAAAGAAATGCAAAATATTTGTTGGCTTTTTCATTCTGGGTTTATTTCATTTGAATCTAAGACCAAACAGGAAATGATAGTTATCAAAGTCAAACTATTTGATGCCATTAAATATAACAGTTAAAGAAAATACAGGGTTAATGTTATACTTACCTAAAAGAGCATCTGAGAAAACAACAAATAATATAAAACAATCGGATAAGAATCGGTATTCGCTGAGTGGGGTGACTGTTGTAATGATGAAAAGAATACTGAAGCGTACGGCTCGACAACAGTTGCTTCATACAACTTAAAACTACACTGACGTCATGCTGCGCCTCCCCTGTTTTTTAGTCTCTAGTACAGTTTGTGAATTTAGCGCAATATAAAGGTGAAAAGTGTCATTCAGAATATAGGAATTTATTAGAATATTTTTCTTTTATTAGTAATAAAACACAAACATTGCAAATAATTTTTCTGTGGACTTCCAAAATTTTCTCCTGGACCACCAGTTCACGGACCACTGGTTGGCAACCGCTGGTCTAAGCCACGCTGCCATTTTGCTACTTTTCTGTCTCTCCCTTTCCACGTGTACATTAGGTCACACTGAACATGTAGGTTTCTTTGGAGCAGCATTTAGACGTATGCTTGAGGTGGAGGGTGTCAAAGCATTCCTTCACGTCACCCCAATTATACATGAAAACCTCAAAAGTACCTATTTAGGCTGCACACACACATTCAATTTTCAAAATGAAAAGATCGTTTTCATTGACAAAAGAATGACGGATGAACAAACGAGTGCTGTACACACAGCACTGTTCTGTTTTGTGAAAAGGGGAGAGTAAGCGACTGTCACCCCACTGTGCTCTTCTCCATTGACTTGTTAAGTGGTCGTTCATGGGTTCATCCCAACGTCTGTCGGGCGACCGCTGTACACATGCCAGATTCTTGCCACATCTGACTGTTTCTATCGAGAATTCTATTGTTTTCTATCGAAAAATCATCTGATGTGTGTACATCAATTGTGTGTTTTTGTTTTGTGTGAATGTTGCGGTCTTTGGCATGGTGGTTTAGTAGCAGGCCTTTGCAGCACTGGGGTCTCAGGTAACTCAGTATGGAATTGTATGTTCTCCCCATGTTTGTGTGGTGAGAATAGCTTACTACTCTCTCCTTTTCTCTACCATAGCCCTAAAATGATTGTTTATTATGATTAAACTGTATTTACATTTATAGGAGGGGTTGCGAATGACAGACAGATACAAACAATGACACAGGAGGAGGAGAGGACCCTGCCCAGAAAAGCTTACAATCTAAGGAGGGGGAGCATAGTACACAATAGGAGAGGTATCTAATCTTTACATGGGTATTTCGTTTGTTAGAGACATCTGACTGCACTGCTATGTCTGTGGTCAGTTGTAGAGGTGTTAAAGCATTTCAATTAATACAGTTGTAAAGAGAACATTCTAAAGAGCTAACAATCTAAAGCAGAAGAAAAAGATATAAAATGGTAAGTAAGACAGAAGCCAGTTCTATAGCAGTTATCGATCCTCTGTTAATGTACATAGAATGAGAAGTTATTCATATTCATCCTAATCTTGGGCATAGACTGTGTGGATTATCTTTCAATGTTATTTTTATTTGATAAAAAGATTAACATACAAATTAATCCTTTATAATTCATAGCAAGTATTAAACATTTAATCCACCTGCAAACCGTACTGTATTTCCATGATGTAATGCAATTGTTAATAAAAACAAAAAGCTTACCCTGATTAGTTTTTGTTCATCATTCTGGCAAAATCTTTATCCATAATGATTGATAGAAAATAACTGTTTTAATTACTTTTAAATCAATTCAACATTTTCATCTAATAAGACAAAAACATTACATAGTGTATGTCTAACATAAATCTTTCCCTACACAATACTAAGTAGGTGTAAGTCTTTTGTGCTTTCAGTTGGTAAAGTGCAGTTCCAAAGCAGGAAAACAAAATATGAATATTATAATTTGATGGCTAGATGAATAGATTTTCATTGCCAGCTTCTCAGAATACTTAGTTTTCTTTGTGAGCTGTAGCATACTCCATGTAAAAATGCTCTCCAGCTGTAAGGGGTCTTTTCATTCTCCCTCCCCCACAGGAAGGCAGCTCCAGACCATAACAAGACAAAGTCATGGCACAGTAACAAAGACAGCTGAGATTAGTGGGTAGGGGGTCTCTCCAGACAGGGAGGGGGGCGTTCTCTCCTCCCCCTCCCAGTATGTTTTGCAAGCTGGAGGGAGTGCTTTGAAGTGTGGACTTGTTGAAAATGGTTCTCTATTGTCTGTACTGTGTCTTCTCATCATATATGCGAAAGCCTAATAGCAGTAAACTTGAGTTTCAGGAAGTGTGACAGAAGAGCTGGATGAACAGTGAACTCATAGACTGGTATCCACGTGACGAGTGATTCATAAGCTAAAAATACACCCCACAGTGCACCAGAGCATCTGATATATGTCCTCACACATGGGGCATCAAAGATTGCTAACAAGGCCCATTTCAGCCTAGAGCGGTGTTTCTTTACCTTCTTATATTATGTGTCCTTTTATGTGAATTTATCTTAAAACAGAACTTTTATTAAAAAATAAAAAATATGTAATATGTAATGCAATAGGGCAAGCTCCATTGTTTACCATAAAGTCCATTGAGATTACACATAAAATGAGTTCCAATCCAGTTGAAAAGCATTTTGTGAAAATGTCATTTCCAGACAGCCTTGGATGACTATCTTTTGGCAGATACAAACAATTAGACAGATAAGAATACCTTATCAGATCACTATTGTTCACCCCCACCCACGGATTAGCCAGAGCTGATGTGTCTTTGCTCTCTCCACAGAGTTCAACTACACATTTGGCTGAGCTGAAAATCTGTGTGCATCTCAATTATTTACTTTTATTGTATTGCTCTTGCTCTCCCACTTTAGGACTATGTCAGATTAGCAATTCTGTCTCTGGAAATACATAGCCAGAGAAAGAATCACCAAAAAAGAAACAACTGTTTATGCTAATGAGCTTGCAACTTTTGTCGGCCCTAAACCCTGCAGAATCTTGGCAGCCAATCCATAAGAAAAGGAAAATAGTGGTTCTATTGCTTGCAAGTTGTCAATAACCATAAGCCACTTGACATCAGTAAATAAGAAATCAGATGACCTTAGTTAACTTTAGGGGACTCTTGATCAGTTTGGGAATTTTAACTGAATGAGGCCCCAGGCTATTCCGCTACTCTGTAATATTACTTCATTTGGGTTTTATTGTTACAAATTATAATATTGCAGCCTAAAAAAAAAGTCTGTTAATAATAATTCTTTTGTAAAATCTGTATTGTATTGTGTATTTGTGTGTTCACCTTCTAAATAAGGCAGTGTTTTGTAATAGGTAATCTGGATTTAGTACAACTAATGAGCTCCCCTATGGAGTTACCCAATTTAGTTTTGTGTTCTGTTTAGTTTATGATCAGGATGGCAGCAATAGAGCTTCATGCATCGATTCACAAGTTAACGTACATGTTTTTTGTTCTGAATATTAAACTTTTATTGCAAACCCAAAAAAAGGGCAAAGGTCTGCAATCATGGGTATCGATGCTTGTCCTTCTTTCCTTCTTTTCTACTGCAATTTGCGTTTATAATCTGAAGACAAATCAGAGTAAAACACAATGTCTGTGCAGTAAAACTTTTTCCATTCACTCTTCAAAGGCCATTCATTATACAATTACAATAAGTCAGTTGTCAGTGGGTCTCAAGTTGGTTTTATCCTGCCAACAGGTATTGTGGATGCTAGGTCTTAAAGGGAACCTGTACTTTGCGAAGGTTTGGAGCTGCAGAAAGAAAATAAGGAATATAGTAGGTAGTTCAAGCCTTGGTGACATTAAAGTAAACTTGTTGTGTTTGCTCTGTATGTTTTTTTTTTACCATTGCCTAATTTTCGCAGTCTTCATGGATATGCTTCAAAAAGCACACCTCCCAACTTTGAAACTTGAAAAAGAGGACATATTGGGAAGCAGATAATTTAGCCATACCAATAATAGGCATGGCTAAGAAGAGCTTAACTAGTTGAGAAATACATATCATCAAGCAAATAGGAAAATAAACACTTTGGACATGGCTGTGTAATACACAATATTAGGTACAGAGGGCAAAAGCCATTTCTGTGTAATGTACTACTACACAGGATACAGAGTATAGAAGTTAAGACCTGGTGTTTTGCAGCCATTTGTGGATGAAATGAAGAAGTTATTTTACAATGTTCATTAGAACTGCAACAAGTCAGATGGAGGACAGCTATTTTAGCATTATCTATTCCGGGGCTGTCCAACTCCTGTCCTTGTGGCCCATGGTCCATACAGACAGTTGTGAATTTAGTAAGGTGTAGCTTACAAAAAGTTAGAAAGCAACTATTTATGTGAAAATCCTGACCAGTTTGTGGCCCTTCAGGACTGGAGATTTGGTCATTTCCTCTCCAGCCTTGCTGTCACTGGCCCACCCCATTAATAAATTGGATTTTAGTGGAGTCTTAGCATCACATGTGTGTGTTACTGTTCTATGTACAGTCTCCTGCCAACCTCTACCACCAGGCTTGATCTGCTTGTATTGCCGAATGATGTTACTGGTCTAAAATATAATATTAGTAAAATATTGATAAAGATTAAAAGGAGGAATTAGGTAAGGGAAAGCAGATTCAATTTCAAATTTACAGGTGGTGACATTAAAGACCTCACTCTGTATTCATGGAAGAGAAGTGAGAAAGTAAAATAGGCATTGGGGGTATAGCCGGCGAGCATGGATTCAGCCTTAAATGAAATCTGGTACGAGAAGAATGACATTTAAAGACTTTCTAACAAAAAATGCAAATTGCGTGGCTGTCCTGCTAACCCTTATTTAGCATGCAGATATGGACATTTCTCTTTTAAATTGTTCTAAACATTTGTTCTTCATCCCTGGATAAAAAGTATGAAACCAGTGGGTTAGGATAACACCTAGGCAACTAGCATTTTCAGGAGGTTAACATTGGCAGCCACCATATTTCTCCAATAAAGAGTGTTCCTTCAAGATCCTGCACTGTTTGTTCAGATTGTGTTTCTCATAGTTTGTAAATATTGTGTTTGCATTTAAGTTTTAAAAAAGAAATATTTTATCTAGGTTAAATGACAGTTTGATTAATTATAATCCTGATTATCTGTTTCCTGCTGTAAAAGTTATTCAGTAACTGTTAGTAAAGTACACCTAAATAGTCTCTACTATATTTAACTAACTAGTTAGAAAGGATTAATTCTTAAAAGAGGGACTTAGCACTAACCCTGAGCTAGTTTATACCTTTCTGAACTCCATCTGTACCTTAAGAAAACAAGGAGCTATCTATTACTGAACAAGTATGTAGAAGTATGTCCTAGGTATGTGGCATGTATTGAAGCGGGTTGGAATGACAGCCTGATAACTAGACTAACGTTTCATTTATTAGAGAATCTATTATTTTAAATGATTTAATTGGTCATTTGTTTTCCTAGACAAAAGCCAAGGTCTTTAAAGCAGAATTATACTCATTGGTGGGTGGTGAGCTTCTGCAATAATCAACAAGTATGCACAGCATAGTTGCTGCTGTCCTGCAGCAGTGGGCAGCTGCAAGATCTGTCATTGATGCATCATAGGGAAATCGCCATCTTTGCTGCTGACTCCATGGTGACTTCAAGAGCACGGCATCCCTTTTCTGCCATTAGATGGCCTTTGATGATGTAATTCTTGCTCATGCACAGGAGTTACCTAAGACCTGGTTTATTAAAGCACCCCAAGACTGGTGAAGATATACTACCATGGGAGAATCTGGGGATCCAGAAAACCTGGAATGGATCTAGTTTAGGATTGAAAATGTTTGCCAACTAATAGCAGCTTTGCTGGATTACCCTGGTTATCCCATGATATATTTTTTTTCCAGACATAGAAAGCTTTGATTAATTAGGCCCACTGTCTCCAGTGGCAGGCTCTGTGTGTGGCACTGACAGGGAAGTCATCACATGATATGGAATACATCATAGACACAGGCACTGCGGTATATAGACATTAGACACACAACTCTTATATAAAGTGGTTGGCCAGGCAGGGTGATTCCCTCAAGTGTATGGAATTACACACCTTTTCCCAGGCAGGTATCTATATTAATTCACAATTATCTAACAGCCTTGACATGTTATTGAGGGATTTATATTGATATGTTATATATAGATTTAATAGTGAATGGCTCTGCATGTATTTTAATAACTAGTTTCCATCCTATCATCTTCTTTAAACCCCTCAGGCCATAAAAAGCAACGGTACCTGCTTCTGGCATTTTTATGTCTTATATTGATGTCTCTAACTACACTAGATAGATATACAACTTTTTTTTATATCTCCTCTGCTGACTGGATTTTCTCTTTGGATCACATTTCTATTGTTTTGTGGACGTTTTTGGTTGTTTTACCCCCTGGATGGGACACATTGGGTTGTTTACAGTTTACAAGTAAGTTGACAAGTATATTATGTTACATTACATATACATATTTATAATGTGTTGTACTTATTGTAATCATAATGTATTAAATATTCAATTAACAATTTTATGATTTTTGTGTACATATCAAAAATGAGTTTTTGTATTTTTTATGAATATATTCTTTTTGGTTTTAAAGATTCCCACCTAACAAAGTCAACCTCAAGAAACACATATGGCTTTAAATAACAGTCCCTTTCAACGTTATGGGGTCATTTTATGAAGCAGTGAATGAGACATTCACTGAAACTTTCATTGTTGGAGAATCCATGGACCTGGAAAATTCTGCATCAGGTAATGTTTCAGTGAATGTCAGATTTTCTGCTTTAGGCTGCATACACATGTACCATTTTTGTTGTTGGAATTGATCTTTTGTGATTGTTTCCAATGACAGAGAGAGAGAGTTTAATGTGCTGTACACAGAGTGCCACTCTGTTATATGGAGAAGGGAGGGGGGTGAATGAGCAAGCAGCACCCTGCTGTTCTCTCCTCCCTTGACTTGTATAGTGGTTGTTTCCAAACAATCGTTCATAGATCCTTACTGACTGATCCATAAACAGCATTGGGCGACCGAAGTACACAAGTCAGATTCTATCTATAATTATCTCATATGCGTACATGGCTTTAGGGTGGGTACACATGTGCAATATTTGCCGTTGGAAAGGATCTTTCACAATCCTTTCCAGTAACAAAAGGCTGCTCGATGCTTGAACGACAGCGCTGTTCTGCTTTATGGAGAAAGTAGGAGGAGAACGACAGAGCAGCACCCCACTGCGCTCTCTCCCTTTCATTTTCATTGCGATCGTTCACCATCAGTGGATCCACCTGGACGGTCAATGGAATGACACACACGCCAGATTCTCATCTGATATCGGCGATTATTGAATGAGAATTATCTGACGCGTGTACGTAGCCTCATGGGCAGAACCCTATATAGTGATACAAATGTAATCCTTTTATGTGACTAAAAAAACAACAATGCTGGCAGTGGTTAACAACTTTGTGTTCATGGTTTTAAAATTTGTAAAATTATTGCTTGGTCAAAAAAAAAAAAATAGGGTTGTTTTTTGATTGATCAACACAATACTCTTTAAAAGTCCATTTGTTTGTGATTACTATTTAGTTCTTTATAGCTTAATAAGCCTTTATAGCTTTAATAGTAAAAACAAACAAACAATAATAATGCTAATTATTTGGATGACAAGATAATTGATGGATAGCCACATTCTCGTTCTTCCTGTTCAGTGGTAGAATTATAGCAGGGCTGGGTATAATATACTTTTGGCCTAAATTCCTGCACATAACTTGACAATTTGTGTGTTTGTCTAAAAGTGAATTTTAAGTAAAAAATGTTCTAGTTTTGGATAGAATGCGTAATAATTAGAATTACTGTAAAGTATTTAAAGCAGGACTAAACTAAAATTAAAAAAATCACACTTACCTTTAATCCCTCAGATTAATCCACCTTGTGCTCTCTCTCCATTATTCTGCCCCCTCCCCTTTCCATAGAGCAAAACGGCGATGTATGTAAAGCGCTCGTTCAGTCTTTTGTCATTGGAAAGGATCGTCTCGGGCATGCGCAGAAAGAGCACCCAAGACCCTCCCCGGATATCTGATGTAGGTATCCCGGGAGGCTTTGTGCTCTCCTTCATTAATTAGGGGGCAGTCTTGCACTTTTTTTTAAATTGAATTTTTGAGTTTAGGTAGGCTTTAAGGCTTTCTTTTTTTTTGCAGCTCTATTTACAGTGATGGTTTTCCTGGTATGAGTTTATACAATTATAGGCTGTATTGCTTATCTGTTCTCCACCCAAAAGTAACATGACTCGCTGTTCCCAATAAATGCCAGCGGCAGAATATATTAGTAGGAAGCATGCATAGGTTTAGTAATTACACTTTTCCAAGAAAATGTTGTATCAGTAAGAAAATAATCCTATCATTATAATTTCCATACTGGAGTGCAACGTCAGCTTTTAAATAATGGCACTAGCAGGTTTCTCCACCCTATGCTTGTATTATAGTAGCTAATTTTTACTATGCATTAATAGAACTCATTAATAGGAATGAGGTTCAAGTTTGATCCTTTAGTGGGTTTGACTCAAATTTGCATTGTTTGGGGTTTACATTTTCCCCATAATGTATGCAGCAATTTAAGCAGATGTACCTCAAAGGGTTTGTTGGCAAGATAACAACATCAGCATCAGATTTAATAAAGGTGGTGGTAAAAGTTTATTTTTTTTTTAATGATTTAAACCCAATCCCTAAAATCAAATGACTATAGACTTTGTAAAGTGCTGCACAATATGTTGGCCCTGTATAAATCTAAAATCGCTTTAAAAGTTTGCCAAGTTGATGTATTTTAAAAAATGTTTTTAAAAACGATAATTGGTATCAGTAATATTTGAACAGAAAAATTGCTAATTTAGGCAGAGGCTTACTTTTACAAGATTGATACATTTTAGTTGCCTGAAATTATTTGGCCTTGGACCAAGCAGCAGTTAAAACTGTTTAGTTTTACAAATTTATGGTGTAGTGGCTTAAAAAACTGTACTTTATATGTACTGATGATTATTGAAATTATGCAGGGTATATACACACCCTGGGTGTTTCATACACACGTGCCATTCTTACATTGGTTTCACTTTAAAATAGTATTTGTTAGCTTATCAATTAATTTACCTGACATTTAGAAAGCAATGAGAGCAGCCATTTTGTTATGTGGCAGAAAAGCATACAAAAGATAATGTCTGTAGCCTATAGAGGCTGCATAGTTACGTAGTGTTACAATGCCCTAAATAAGCTCAGCTTGCATGAACAGAATATGCAGGCATTTGTTTGAATTTGCAATGGAGCAGTGAACTGGCTTTTGGAAGTCTTAAAAACATAGCAGCTCAACGTCAGTACAAAACAAGGATAAATAGTAAAAACGTGACTGTACAGTATGTGTAGGAGGATAATGCTTGGCTTTCAGGCACTGTTCATGGCAGCAGCGCTTCAAAGAAGCAAGTTAGTGCTAAATAGACTTCTTAGCAGGATCCAATATCAAGAGACCAAAACAAGCTCTTATTAGCTCAAAAAAGCGTGACTGAAGAAGTAACTATAGTCTCCTACTGTTTCTTCAACTAAAACCGTTTATAATGTTTGTTTGTTACTGAACATGAGCCAGAATATTGTATTTTTCAGAATAAATTTATCTAAACCCTTACACAAGTTGCAGAGTTTAAACATTTTATTTTGATATATATGGATCTACTCATATCATGACTTTAATTTGAATTTAAATGTAAATTTGACTCAGTGTATACAGTTGTGCCAGGAACAAACTAAAGAATTGGAGGAGGACTGACATATTTGAAAATACCAGGAGATGATAAAAAATGTAAAATTTCAATGAGGTTCCTATCATTCCTATCAGAAAACTGTCAAAGAACATTTGCAGTTTTGATGGTGTGTTTTTTTTTACCTTCAGTCTCTCTAGTTCACACGTTTCACTTACATTTGCTTGCCTTTCTATCTTATCTATCTTATCGATATCTTTCACACAGGTTAAGCCCCATGAAATGACAACCCCCCCCCCAGAAACACCTCTTAACAACATAACATTTTTAGTTTGCAAAAAGCTATTTAAATGTGTAATGTTATTAGATGTGAGTCTTCTGGGATCAGAGTCCTCAACCCTCTCAATGGCTGTGATAGGACTCCCTCACATGCCAAGACTGTTCACAAGCTGCATATTCACACACATGCTAGTGTACACTTTTAAAAAACAACTTTATTACACTTTTATCCAGACCATCATGTTTACAACACCTTGATATAGTATTGATGTTGTAATACTTTGAGAAAACATTTTCCTGAAAGCCTTTGAATGCACAATTCTATCCATGTGATTGACCTTTTACTATGAACAATTTGAGATCCTGGCCTACATGTACTTAGCTATAAGATGTTTCCCTATCTTTCTTTTTTCAATTTGTGATGAACTGGAGTATTTTCTATGTACACAGCACTATAACCTTGTTTATAAAATCTATTAAACCATTAATCTACTAATCCATGCAGATGATTGGTAAATAAAATATTTTCTAATTGCTAATAATTAACTTGTACTTGTAAATGTTTATTAAAACTGATTATTATGTTTTGTACGGACCTTGACATGCAACCTTGACAGTAATCCTGTCTGCTACAAATACCTGGACTAAACTCTATTTGCTGAGTTTCTTGTTGCACTTATATTCAGTGCTGTGGTGTACTGTGCCACTTTACTTTTTCTGGTGATTGGCATTGACATTATGTGACATGAATCTGATTGTGGCCTCTCACCTAAAGCTTGGTTTTTACCTCTTAAGCTACGTACACATCCAAGGGTTCTTGCCCGATAATCGTCTCAGGGCCTATATCAGACGAGAATCTGGCATGTGTACAGTGCCCATCGTCCATTGTCCGAACGCCTGACCTGGTCGATCCACAGACGATGGATGACAAACGATCGTAAGGCAAGGGAAGGGGGAGAGCGCGCAGCAGGGTGCTGCACCGTCGTTCTCCCCCTCCCCTCTCCATAGAGCAGAACAGTGCTGTATTAGGTCAGCGGCAGTCAAGTTGCCTGATATGGGGTGGCCAGGTTTAGCCACTGACATCACTAAAAGGCTCTATATTTAATTTAGTAAATGTAATCCTACAGTAAACTGTCACACTGCAGACGTTCAGCCAGTCAGAGACTACATTTGTGCTTCCTTGTGCCATATTTAGTATATCTTGCAATATTTATTATAAAAGGAGGAAACAAAACAAAAAGTGGACAAGACAGAAAGAGCAATTGTGAAAAATAAACTAGGTCAGCCTAGTAAAAAACATTTTACTTTACTGGCTTGGGAAAGCACCAAAAAATAAACTATAGTCTGGAGGGGATGGCCTGCCAATAAGAAACAAAGGGTTGGATGTGGCACCAGTGCTGTGAAACTGGGCACCAGGGCCTAAGGCTACATACACACGTGCAATAATTGTCACGAAAGATTCTGCACGATGCATGAACGATTGCTGTACATACAGCGCTGTTTTGCTCTATGAAGAGGGGAGGGAGGAGAATGACAGAGTGGCACCCTGCTGCGCTCTTTCCCTTTCACTTTTATTACAATAATTTATCGTTCATTGTCAATCGTCCGTGAATCCGCCAGGATTGTCGTTTTGAGGATGGACGACGAGCGCTGTACACACACCAGATTCTCATCCTATATCGGCCCTGAGCCGATTATCGGACCAAAACCATTGCACGTGTGTACGTAGCCTTAGATGTTGTATTATATATCATATTTACTGTGGATTCAAACTATCAAGACACATAAAACAGAATAAAAACCCACCAATGCTTCTTAACAAAAGTACGGTATTATAAAAATATTCTTTCATCAATCAAAAAAGAATGTGATCAGATTTTAGTTTCTAGGAGTATTTTAGGTGAAAGATCATTTCTCATATGGTTGGTCAGTGTTATTACACGTTTTCCACTGCATTGCTAAATAAAACTAAATATTTTTAGTTCTTCAAATAAAAAAAACTCCCCTACATTTTCTAATATTAGAGCGACCTTTATTACTGAACAGTCCACCTACCGGAAATCTTGGCATTTAACTATCCTTTGAAGAACTTTTACTTATATGCTGCTCTTTATACAAACAGTACTCTTTTTCTTTTCTTTTTCTATTTGTTCTCATCTAGTCAGCTAAATATACCAATAAAAGTGTTTTTTATGTGTTTGACAAGTACAAAATATACTTGCAAAACAATCTCGTGAGCTGGTAATTGTCTTTTGCACATAGAACTGTTTTAGAGTTGGGGTGGGGGTGGTGGAGGTTTGTTTTCATTGTAATCAATCAAAAATGACACCATGTGTATAGGCTTTTGGAGCTGTACTATGTCAAATAGCAAGGTATGGGCTTCCTATAAAAATATTAGACAGCAACAGTTATATACTATACTATGATTGCAGTGTTTAAAGGGATAAAACATAAGGAAATGTGTATGTATTGTACAGATTTTGGCCTTGACATGCTTTAATACTTTACCCTACAACCCTAACATTTGATATTTTGATTGCAAACAAACCCCAGTATAAAAAATAGGAAGCAAGCTTAATAATGATAACAGCTGTGTTGTAGCTATCTTTTAATAGAAAATCCCCTTACCCCTGGCTGTTCCAATAACATAATTAGCCCCCTAAACCTAAACTTCTGCAACATATTTACTTTGTCTTGTTTTGGGAGCTTTTCCTGTAACAAAAACAACGGCATTAAAATAGCCTTGAATAGCTGATCTTTACAGTGGTTTATGTTGTCAGTGTGTTTCTATATGTGTTGTGCAACATTACTAATATAGTGTAGTTTCCTTTTGTTTATTTACTTCAAAGCACTTGCTCTGTAATAGCCTTTATGTTTATAGCTCATGGCTAATGTCCCTGAACTTCTTTGACATCAATGTGTGTAGTACTGTAAATTTCTGCCATAAAGTATATACACACATTCTTTCCTACAATGCATGACTTGTTAAGCTCCAGGCAGTTCTCTTGTTTAATAACGTATAGGAACTATTTTTCTTACATAGTGTACATTTCTGTAAGGCATGTGTACATTCTTTGCACCAGACTATTCAAATACAGATCAAGTTATTTCCTGCATAGACTGTGTTATATACATATTAACAATTACCAAAAACACTTTATTCTCTATTGTTTATAGTAAATACCACATGGAATGATGAAAATCAAAATGTAACATGTCCACCTTTCATTTTTAATTTTGAACAAGTACAGTCAGTAGAAAGTTATGTCTTTGTGTAATTTTTCCATGTAAAAATATGATGGTACTTACTGGTACGGTGTTTAACACATTCCAGACTCCAGATCACATAACAGTCTGGTACTTCAGTTAAAAATATGTCTGGGAAATTCACTATTCAGTATTGTGAAAATTCACTTTTGTGAAACTATCCCTAACATTACCTAAAGCCTTCACTAATCATTGTAAATCTTTTTGATCAAATGAAATGGATGCAGTCACTACAGTCAAAAATCAGCAGACATCCTTGGCTAAGTTGATTCACTTACTTATTTTTTTTTACTTTTGGTTTATATTTTTTTTTTCAGTACTTCTGATCTCTTTCTTTTAGCAACTAATTGTCCACAGGCACTCATTCACAAAGGCAGTCTCCATCAAGGGTATGTGTGAAACATTGTGTGAAAAGCGTGTGAAAGCAGAACACAATTGAAAAACAGTAGTCAACTATATCAGAAAATACCTAAACAAGGCAGAATTACCAGGTTTCATTAAGGATTTAAACCAATGAAAGTGGCTATTATATTTACAATGTGTAAAAAGCCTTAATGGGTGTTAATTCATTGGATTTACACCTAATTCAACTGTAGTTGATAGGATACAAGAAAGCAAGTATGTGTTCCTACTTTCCTACAATTAGAACAAAACCTTTGAACTGTTGCTGCTTTTGGCAGAACATGTTTCAGTTTAAGGACCTTGTTTTAAAATTGAATTAATAAATAATACATTTCTTCATTGGTTATCTTTATAGACTACGAGCACACAAGAGCATTTCAAGATGAGAGTGGGCCTAAGGCAAACATCTTCAAGGCTATGTACACACGTGCAATGGTTCTTGTCCGATAATTGGCTCAGAGCTAATATCGGACAAGAATCTGGCGTGTGTACAGTGCTCGTCGTCCTGGCGGATCCACGGACAATGGACGACAAACAATCATAATGCATCATGCAGTCATTTGTAGTTGGAAAGGATCGTGAAAGATCCTTTCCAGCGACAATTATTGCACTAGTGTATGTAGCCTAATAGACCCTTGCCATCTTTGTAAAATGAATTAATGTTTACATTGCAAACAAAGTTTACCCCATGATTGTATCTAAAGCTGGCTGTAGAGACCAGAGATAAACAAATGCCAACTGAAGCCCTATCTTGCATGTAAAATATTTCCTTGATTTGGAATACAAATAAAGCAGTACATTTATGTGATTTTCTTCTTTTGCAGGCGACAGTGGGATTGAGCAATGAAAAATTGTATGTTAAACCTATACAAAGCTGTTACAGTAGGACCATCAGGTGTGGGAGCTAAAGTTAAGGGGCATGTTTATCCCAAAAATAACTTTCTTTCATTGCTCCTTTTTGGTCTGGTAAAGATATGTGTTGAAAGCATTTTGTTGTATCTGACAAGAACATATTGTTATCTGTCTATGCTTTTTGTCTCTGCAATTTTATCAGTAAGCATTGTTCCAAGTTACCAGTGTGTGAGCTACAGAGCACCCTTATGTTATGGTGATGGTAAATTGTAGAGCTATGCTGTAAAAACACTTCATGTCTTAAGCTACGTACACACTTCCAATTATTATGTTGTTAAACGAACGACGAACGATCCTGCACGATATCTGCGAACGATCGTATAGCACCGATCCTGTACATACAGATAACGACACGATCGTTCGNTGTAAAATATTTCCTTGATTTGGAATACAAATAAAGCAGTACATTTATGTGATTTTCTTCTTTTGCAGGCGACAGTGGGATTGAGCAATGAAAAAATGTATGTTAAACCTTTACAAAGCTGTTACAGTAGGACCATCGGGTGTGGGAGCTAAAGTTAAGGGGCATGTTTATCCCTAAAATAACTTTCTTTCATTGCTCCTTTTTGGTCTGGTAAAGATATGTGTTGAAAGCATTTTGTTGTATCTGACAAGAACATACTGTTATCTGTCTATGCTTTTTGTCCCTGCAATTTTATCAGTAAGCATTGTTCCAAGTTACCAGTGTGTAAGCTACAGAGCACCCTTATGTTATGGTGATGGTAAATTGTAGAGCTATGCTGTAAAAACACTTCATGTCTTAGTGTAACAACACTGCTTCTGTATAGATACTGTATGGTGAGTAAACCTTCTGTAGCTAGGACAGAAGTGGTTTTGTAGAAATTTCGTTGTGATCAAGACTGGGCCCCTTACTCCACAGAGTCTGCTGGGGCCCTCCCTATGACTTCTTATGGCAAAGCTGGAGGAGGAGATCTACCATTGGCTTCCCCTTCTTAGCTCTGAATTAGTTGATATCATCTATCAGAGCCCAGCACAGGCAGACAGTAGTAGAAGAGCTTGGGTGGCTCCATTTTTAACAGTAGGCAAATGCTTTACCTTAATATAGGCCTTATATCCAGCTTCCTCATGCAGTGATCTTTTGTATACACCTATAACCTATGCACATATCATTTATATGTTTCACAATCATCCACAGAACAAGTAACTTCTATTCAAATATGTTATTGTCTTTCCTCATATGGCTATGTTATAGGTAAGCTATGTTATAAGATACAACTGTAATTCATTGTTTCTTTTCTTTTGTATATGTATTGTATGAAACTAGTTAAGTGTCTGAATCCCCTGAGGAAGCTATAAAGCGAAACGTGTCGGAAAATGAGACACCAAATTGTCAAATACTTGTAACTATGTATCTGTGATATGTAAACAACTGGACTCTAAATAGCATAGGAGATGCTAAAATTCAAAACCCATATGCTAAACTATTTACATCATAGTTTTTCCCAAAGACCATTTCTTCTTGGAAATATGTAATTTCCTGTGCTTGGCAGATTGAAAGTGTCCAGAAAAATATGATTTATTATACAAAAAAGTATGCATTTCCTTTTAAATTATGTCTTTTCCTGAAAGAAGATGTATAATTGCTAATAGTGCTCTTGCGCCTGTTTACATTGACATAGCAAAGGTAATGTAACACAATATTTTTACATTATATTTTCAACATTGACATAACATTGACTTTTTGTTTTTGTTGTTAAAATTACATGGTCACTTTCCAATATATTGCTCAATTGAAAAAAAAATCAGTTGTGGAGTGTTTAGCAATACTATACTGGTTTACTGATATTTAAAGCTGAACTCCAACTTTACCTTTCATTTTGCACACTTGTAGATAGTCCTCTCTTGTGCTGAAAGTCATTAGTCCAATTTTCCCTATGCTCTGTGACTTCTACACACACAGTATTAGAGGATATAGCAGGTATCCTAAACCTAACTGATTTCCTGTCTGATGGACTACAAGGATCATCCAGCCAATTCCTCCCAATCTGTGCTGATCTAGCCCTTGCCTTTCAGTTGTTTGTTTTTTTGTCATTTAGTCTCAGTTTCATGTATGGTTATTTCCAACATTGATGCTATGCATTCTTGCTGATTATGGCAGAAGCTTACCACCCACCGACAAGTTGTTTTCTGCTTTAAGCTTACAGGAAGTGACAATGAAAGTGGATTCCAGGCAGTATCAACAGCTATTTTATATACTTACTATAAATTGTTTTAACTTGATAAGTGGAAATGAATACAGCCACCACATCTAAGGATTGGTAAACTTCAATATATTTCATTTTTAGTTTTGGGTTTAGATATGCTTTATACAAACTAGAAGGTGAATAATAACAATACCTAATTCTTATTTTTGATTATTATTTCTCATTTACATTTTCATATATATATATATATATATATATATATATGTATGTATCCAAATTCCTAGTGCCAAACTGAAGTATAACATTTAGTTATTGCAAGGGATATGGAGTCATTGGGAGTTTGCTTCTTGGCTAAAGAACTTGCTGCATGTCACCATCCATCAAGCAAAATGAAAGATTTTGATATCATGTTCCTGGTAATGAAGCCTAGCCTAGTCAAATGCTCGGTCTTTTCAAAAGATAGTAAACATTATCCTCAGTTGGCAGCAGAGAAGGGGTGACATGGCATAACAGTCATTGTGTACTGAACTGAGAATGTTACAGAATACAGAGAAATTACTGAAATATATATGCTTGTAAGAAAGTTACTTGTAAATTTTAGTGTGGCAACATTTTACATTACTTTTTTCCTGTGTAAAGCCCTTGCTGTTTTAGGTAAACCAAGGCAAAGGGCAATGGTGATATTCAGAGTTCAGACAATCTTGGAAACTGATATGGTTACTATAGTCATATTAGTCAATAATACTTTTTTAGTGATTGCTTAGTATTAGGCAACAGTATTAGCAATTGCTTTGTTTTCTTGTACAATGCTACATGCCTTATTAGTATGTTTACCAATAATAAAACTACTACAGAGCATGGTCTGGTTGGCTGTTAAACTATCCATTCCTTTCCCCCAAATTACCACATAAAATACTTATTCATGAGTTTAATTACCTACTGCTGTAGGTCAGTGGCATGTAACACATTCAAGTTCCAAGGAATGTGTAGACATCTGTGTTCCTATTGGTGAATTAGTATTGAAAACCTTACAGGAAGCAGATTAGGGGTGCCAAGCTGTGCCCATAATTATGTGACTCCTTTTCAATGCTCACACTGGTTTTCCGTGTTAGGAAACTTACATTTTGCATTTAGAGATTTGTATACCTAAATATGTGTACGACGCAATTAAATCTCACACAAATAAACTGCAAAAAGTTATGGCTTGTTAAGCATATTCAGGGATGCCAAAAGCAGTTGGCAGATCACACACTACTCATGTTATAGCACCATCAATGGGCACACCTAAATGTTGAACAAAGTGCATCCATGTCTTGAGTCATTGTTTACTGTTCATACACTTAACAATGAATATATTTAATCAAAGAGGCAGTTGGTTAATCTCACTTTGTTTTTGTCTTCTTTACTAGATTAGACTTGTGTAATGGCTTAGTTCTCTGCACACAAAGTATGGATAGCACAGATGCTAAAACCACAGGAGGTCATTCTGTCTGCAGGTGCTGTCAGTCAGTACAGATTCAGTTAAATCTTGTTACAGAAAAATGTACCCAATGTAGCTTGTCCATATGCTGCTAAATGACTACAGCTTGTGATCAGTAGGCTATACAGACAGAATTTGTTTTTTATCTTCTACAAGGCACATATCCAGCAGAACATAAGTAGCACCTTTGATTAGACTAAGCCAAAAATGCAATAATCTGCAATCAAGATGAAAAGACAATGCATGATTACATCTTATAAAGCAGATTGATACATGCACTTTATAATTGTATCAAGTCATTTTGTCTGATTAAAGTTGTTTTTAAAGATTTGAAAGAAAAGTAATGCTATTGCAAAAGTAATTAATATTACTTGTGACTCAATGTGAATATTTGAAATAATTTGACACAGAAACATATTGTAAATTGTGTGTCTTTAATTATGCATATTCATTTTTCAACATAGTCACCAGATATTTTTACTGAAACCACTAAAAAGAAACAATTAAAAATACTTCCAAAAGCAATAAAAATCCTCCAATTTTTGGAGGCAGTTGGGGCTACCATTTTTCTAATATTATTTATTATCTATAAAAATTAATGCTGCTATAATGTTCATCTTGTTGTATTTACTTTAACTTGCTTACCACATTCCTGGTAGTAACTGTAATTGATAAACATTCTTCTTAGCCTCTTAATGAATAATCAGTGACGAGGGAATGACACTAATGGTCAAAACAACTGCATTGCAGCACTGTGGGCAGACAAAGCCATGTGTAGTTACCTACCAGGAACAATGAGGGATTTCCAGTAAATAGATGTAAGTATTTAATAAATGTAAAAGCAGAGTATGCAGTAAAACAGTAATGCAATGCTACAGTTGCAGTACATTGTTTGCTTGTTTTTTTTACTAGAGGTTTAGTCTTTTTGTGGCTGGTCACACGTTTTCTATTTAGCTACTGTTCACCTGAATAACAATACAGGTAACGAGGACATTAGTCGGGCACTGTTGTGGAACTGTGTGATTTTTTATAAACTGTTGTGGCTATCTGTGACTCCTGTAGTTACATTACCTTTAGTTATGCAAAAAGGCAGAAACAGAAAACTATAGGCTAGGTTTCTTTTAGAGAGGTCTTATGGTTTATAATGTATAACTGGTTTACTTTGAAGGTGATCACAGTTTTATTCAATCTCATAAAACCATAAAGAACAATTTTAAACAGTACAGTAAATTGTATATACATATTAGGATACAAGTACAAAGACAATACCTGTATATGTAGAACATATATTGTTTCATCAATAACTTAAAATATGTTGCCTTTAAAATGTAAAATGTAGTTTTCCCTTATAGGAAATTTCGACCTATGATCTGGTAATGAACCTTTCCTAAATCCTAAAATGCTGCAAACGATTTTAGGATCATGATATCAAAACATTCCATTTACCAAGTTTTAGGGAATTGCTGAGTAGCCCCGACCTCATCAGAAGACCCCCAAGCATGGTGCAGGAGTATACAGTACTCAGCATTACCAAAGAGAAGCATGACATCACTCAGGAAAAAGTAAGTAAATGTATTAACTTTGTCCCCAAAGATTTTTCATTAATTTTCAGTATTTTGGCATGGAGGAAGAGGAATACAGTATATAATCTGACCTAGCATTTTTGGAGCTGAAAGATAAAATAAAACCAGCATTATTCACCTTCCCTGTTCCCTCGCAGGGCCCTGCCATCTTCCTTCTTGCAATCTTCAGCCATCTTGATTGGACCGAGATGATGTAACCCCAGCATACACAGCTCAGTTTTTTTGGCCAGAAACCCAGAGCGATTAATTAGGTAAAATAGATAGTCTGCCTGATCATTAGGTAAGATAGATAGCCTGCCCGATCATGTAATCTTAAAAGGGGAGCCATAGTTTCACTTTGATCATATGTGGCAAAAAAGCACAAATTGGATGAAAGATAAATCAGTGGCTTACAGCATACATCTGCATGTTTTTTTTTATTCCTGAAAATGCACAGACAAGCTGAGTTACACATACACTGTTTTTGGAAACATTTCTATGATATTTGACTACTCTGATAATAATAACTACATTCCAGATAGATTAAAACAATTAAATTTGGTTTGAATAGTGTCTTGACTAGCAGGCAAAAATGAGACAATAGAAGAGGGATAAACAAAAGATAATGATACTAACAACCTGGGATGTGCCTCAATGGGGACAGTCCATTGCAAAAGATGAATTAGAGCTAATGAGCAGGCCTTCTCACCTGGGTGAGTTTAAATGCAAAATGTTCTTTCTAGACTAGACTGTACCTTTGATGCATTCCAACAAAATGAATTCATTTGTACAAAAGGCTACATGAAATTATTAATCCCTTAACAGCCATGTCTAAAGAAGGACAAAATCAAAACAAGTTAAAAAACTTCAAGAGGCTGCATTAGCTCTGCTGCAGGTCAAACTTTCTTAAAAAAAAAATACTACATTCCGTCAATAAACATAATAGTAATAGCAGTGGCATGCAGTATTGTTTTCCTTAAAAATGGTGCTAGAAAAGTTTCTTTAAAGTGTATTTAAGTCCAGGAATAAAAATGTAATATATTGCAACCAGTCAGGAAGATTTTCTATATTTTCACCTAGTAATTCTAACAGTAACACACTTTCTGTGCCAGATTTTTCGATCCAAGTGAATGTGGAAGCTCCACCATTGCCACAGCATTAGGGAAATGAGGTAAATCATCTGATAGTAGCAATCTGTAATGTAATGTTTATTACCAAATTGTGGCTTTAAAAAACACAATTCTGGTATAAATTTTTTTATGGCTGACTATGGTTAACTAAAGGAGTGGTTGGATAGAAACATATTGTACTTAAAATTTGTTTATCTCAAATTTTATCAGTCAGCATATCTTAATGATAGACTAGCTTAGGCATTACCAAGACAATCAATAAAGAGAGTCACAGTACACAAAAATACTAGTTTGGCTTGTGAGTTCTACTTTATAGAAGTTTGCATACTTTATGAGTACTGTGCCCCATTTGTGGGTGGATCTGTTTGCCAAGTAAAAGCAGGATGGAGTTGAATAGGGTCATAAAATTATGTGAACATCAAGGTGTGGGCATTCACTATTGTACACAAGAAGTTACATTAGTACAGCAATGACGTTAAGTCAAGATGACCCCAGTGATATATCAACAAAGTGTTTCACTCATAACAAAAAAGTTGGACCCACAGGGATCATGTGGGCAGCTGTATAAACATACTATATGCTGGCAGGTACAATGTAAAGGCAGAGAATGTGGAAATAAGAAGGACATATAGTGTAAGGTCACCTAGCTCTATAGTGTTTTTTTACTTTACCGTGTTTTTTTCCTATTGCACATTATTATCCTCTGGTTGATTAATCTTATTCAAAGAAATTTTAGAATATTATCAAATAACAGAAATTCCAACACCTCAGTTTAAAGCTTACCAGATCAGACAAGGTCCTTTTATTCTGTAAAAGCATTATTTTTGCTGCTGCCCTAGGTATTTGATCACACACATTCCTAGTTTTTTTAATGCTGCCTACATTACACACATTTTTTTTAATGAACACAACCCTTGCTTTTTGCCCTATACATGCCAACAAACTTAAATATGGATCTGGGGCTTAGAATTCTCCTTTGGGGAGTTTAGGTCTTTGACAAATGCAAGCAAGTTGGTTAGAGTGCAACCGCTACTGTGTTGTGTTGTCCATAGGGGTAAATGGGTAATTTCTTTTTATCAAATCAGTGATTCACCCTCAAAAGCTATGACTTTTATTTGACAGAACTGGTTACATGCTTGTCTGAACTCTAAAAGTCAAGATTTACCAAAAAAGCAGACAGACACAGTAATTCAACAAAAATATCTCATATATTTTATATTAACCCATTTTTCTATACTAGTATATACCAACTGCCAGGCACTAAGCTGGGTACTGGTTCTGACGAAGCATCACGATGCGCAGCAAGATGGCTACAGCTACTATTTTTACCACCAAGTCAGAGCCAATCTGGGGATTTTGGGGAGAGAAAGAGAGAGTGTAAAAAAGATATGATAGAAAGAGTGAGAAATAAAGGAAAGAGATACAGAGAGAACGAGAAAGAGGAGAGAACAGAAAACGGGAGTAAAAGAGAGATTTGAGATAGAGAGGGGAGATAATGGAGAAAAGGAGAATAAAGAAGGGAAA
Source organism: Pyxicephalus adspersus (assembly GCF_032062135.1). Classification (NCBI taxonomy): domain Eukaryota; kingdom Metazoa; phylum Chordata; class Amphibia; order Anura; family Pyxicephalidae; genus Pyxicephalus; species Pyxicephalus adspersus. The sequence goes on along the minus strand of NC_092859.1, from coordinate 83,383,382 downwards.
GAGAAAGAGAGACAAAAAGAGGAGAGGGACAATGGGAGAAAGAATTGGGTACTAAACTCGATGTGGAAGAGTGGCAGATGATATGGAAGAATGTGGCACAGTGTTCACCCAATGTAGTTATGCAAGAGAACGCTTATAAAGTTTTATTTAGGTGGTATTTGACACCGGACAGAATTACCAAATTTACACAAGGGAGTAATCCACACTGTTTTCGAGGTTGTCAAATCCTTGGCAATTTTTATCATATCTGGTGGGATTGTCCGGTAGTTAAAAGACTGTGGATTAGAGTTTTCAATTATGTCCGCTCGGTCCTGCATGTGTCCATCAGGAGAGACCCCTGGTCAGCGCTATTACATAGGTTTGGCTCTAATTTGTCCAGAAATCACTGTAAACTGATCTCCTTTATTTTTCTGGCTACTCGTCAGGTGATAGCAGCTGCTTGTCGGAAGCCTACCTTAAGTTTCCAAGCAGTGCTGTCAAGATTGACAGACACTATGGTTCTAGAAAAGATGTCTGCCGTAGCCGGTGATCATATGCAAAAATTCTATAAAGTTTGGACACCCTAGCTAGATCATCACTCTACTCCTGTGTTAGATCGCAGATTTTTAGAATTATGATTAATCATCAAATTGGTCTTTACTACTAGCCTCGAGTACTCTAGTTTTACTTGGTTTACCTACCCATTATAGTCAATATTGTTAATATTTGTTTTTGTTATATTTTACCATAATGCTGTAATTTTCCTTTCATTTTTTGTTTTAGTTTTTTCTTTTGCTATGTATAATATGTAAAATTTCAATAAAAATTTAATATATAAAAAAAAAAAAAAAAAAGGGGAGAGGGACAAAGTGTGCGAGAGAGAGAATAGGTAAGCCAAAAAAAAGGGAAAAATGAAAAGTACAGATAAAGAGAAGGAGCTGAAAAAAAGGAAGAGAGAGAGACCTAATAAGACATTCCTTCCAAAGCTGAATCCAATATGAAAAAGGTTCTATGTACTCTTTAAATACTGCATAATATGTCACACCCATATAAATACAGGAAGTATAATAAAAATAAACGCATGTTGTGATTACTGCAGCGTGCACAATGCCTGCTTTCTCCATATGGAAGTATTCCTGCTCTCACCTGTCAGGAAACAAATCATAACATACATAGGACTAAAAAAGCAAAAAGAAGCTTGTGAGTATATTGAGCAACTGTGAGAGGGAGGAAGCACAGCTCACCAGGCCAGCCTGGCTTTGGCCTGTCAGATCAGGAAATGACCTGATCATCTGTTAGAAGCTATGAGACATGATACTTTGTTTTGCTTTGTGTGGGTTTGGCTGGGGCAGATTTTGCACACAGTTGTTCTGTGTTAGTTAGCTTTTTCATCAGCCAGAAAGATGAAATGAGGGAACAGGAATAGTTTAACTAGAATAGGACAATGTTTATTTTACAGGGGGGAGGTTTACCTGAGGAATGTGATTTATCTGGGCAGGGGATAAATTGTGCATAGCAGTATTCAGTAGCATGATTCCTGCTTCTTTCATTTGCTCTGTTCTGCTTTGTATATGAGTGGTTGGCTAGACCAAGGATCACACTGACAAAGTCATGTTATAACCGCACACAGCACCCTAAAGCTGGGTTCAAATAAACAAAGTCAGGACACCTGGAACATATGAGCAGAAGTGCAGACAAATAGTCACCATTTTCTTCCAGAAGTTCAGTTGTTCGCTTGTCGGGAAGCAGGGGGTTGGGTGGGACAAGTAATGTGAACCATATCACCTATTATAATCATCTAATGGCTATCACATACTGCAGGGTGATGGGATAGAGTGTCGTGTTCAATGATTTCTCCTGCCAGCTGCTATGTCACTCTAAACTTTTTCAAAACTCTTTTGTTGATTCCTCCATCCCCTTTTTATAGCATTATTAATTTTGGTGTGTTAAAGAAGCTTTGTACCATTTTTTTTTGTTATTGTAACAAAAGGGCAGGGCTGGAGCCAACATCACACAGGGGGCCCATTTGTACAGTCTAACCTATACATATATTTGTGTGCAGGTAGCACAGCTTCCAAGTATGAGCCACATGTTTACATTTCTGGTGGTATTGCCACCTTGTTAAGGAAAAATATAAAGCCTAAGTTTGTATCTGTTATTCTGTCTGAGGATGTAAAAGGAGGAGAAGGTATACATGCAGCTAGACCTGACCTAATGGAATTTAAAAGGACAAGGGTGCTTCATATAGGTCATATATTTGCTGTTCTCCTTTGTACAAAGAGACAGTGAGATTTTTTGCAATCTATATGATAGGAGGTCATATAGGTCAATGTGTAATCTCTTGCAATCCTCTCATCTATCCCGTCTGCACGGCATGTATGTGCACGGTTGTAATACAAGAAGGTAGATATACCTGTTTACATAGGATACATAGCAGAACCTATGTGATGGGATAGCCTGACAACCTCAGATCAGTTTATGTACAGTTTAGAACATGTCAGGGGTTGGATGGGACTAGTAATACAGACTAGTAATAGAAAACGATATCATTGTTTCATATACAGAATTCACTTAGGCAAGTCTTGCCTGTACATAGATTTGGGTGCAGTTAGTGCAACCATCAAGCATATACATAATGTTTCTATTGTCACCTGGTCGAGTTGGATCGACTTGCGTGCCCAAATGACCCTCAGAACTGTAATAGAAGAAGCCTTAAATCCTGGTTGGGATCCCCTAGCCGGACAAGTATTAAGGTTTTGATTAGACTGATATCCTCTTCCTCCTCTAACTGGAGAATCCTTTTCCTCCCCTAAGTATAAAGCTACGTACACACTTCCAATTATTATCGTTGGAAAACGAACGACGAACGATCATATAGCACCGATCCTGCACATAGAGATAACGACACGATCGTTCGTAGATATTGTACACACAATAGATACGATCGTTTGAGCGATAGAGGAACTATGTGCACGACAGGAAAGTGAACGAACGTTCGTTCATTACGCATGCTCAGACCATGGACGATCAACGAACGATCGTACACACGAACGATGTTCAACGATCGTCGTCCAATCCGATCCGCCGGTCCGGTCGTTCGTTTCCAACGACTTTCCTCGTTCGTCGGCGTCGTTGGTTACTTTTTTTACGAACGATTTTTGCCCAATCGATCGTTCGTCGTTCGTTCGTCGTTCGTTTTGAACGATAAAAATTGGAAGTGTGTACGCACCTTAAACAGTATTTTTACTATTCTATGAAGTTTTTGGATAACTTTGCCCTTCTGTGAAAAAAAGTGAATGTGTATAACCCCCCAATGGGACTTCATAGTATTAGATAATAATGTATGAATAACATTTATTTTTTTTAAATAGTTTTGTATTTCCACTATTACTATCCTATCATTTCGCTGAAATAAATTATTTGTGGAACCCAGTAGTTAAATGGGTTTGTAACAATCAGTGTTCTCCCATTAAAGAATGCTTATAGATAATTGGCTTGTGCTGGAAAACAAAAGGTCTCCTACTTAACAATTATGGTATGATCATTTAGGTTTGTATAGCTTTTTTGTCCATGTTGGGGAGATTCTCCACATTAACTGTATAGTCACCAAGACAGGTAAACAAGACTCCAAAGGAATGCACGGATATTGCTTGTTTTGTCCTTGGTGTTGATATGCTAACCTTTTGTCAACCTACCAAAAAATAAAATTAGATGACTTGTGACTTTATATAATGTCTGCCATTATCCTAGAGGCCCAAGTAATATTTAAATAGTATATAACACAGTTTGTATTGGGAATAACTAAGGCTCAGTACTTTAAAACCAAATAGATCAAACTATCTTTAAACATGTTTTCCAGTCTGAGAACTTATGACTTCAGGTACTGGAGTGATATGGGGTGCTACATTCATGCTTTATGAAAAGATCAGAACATTTATTTTGCAACACTTGTTATTTTATTAAATGCCATGATGAAGTGTACTCAGGAATATAAAACCTCATTCATTTTTGTAGCCTTGGATGATCCAGATTAAAATAATCATTATTCTAGAGTCCTAGTGAATTTAGAGAATGTGACACGCAGCCAAGTTTCCACTTACAGCTTATGCTTAAGAGTGTTTCCATTGGCAGCAACACTTTTATTTTTGGTTGATCCCTATATTCACAAATCTCTACCTATGTGAGCTTTTCATTGTCATTCCAGTAGCTAAAGAAGGCATTTATAATACTGAAAACAGAAGTCAGTGAAGGTTAAATGCTCAGATTCCAAGAACACCTCTATAAAATAGCTGCCAGCTTGAACTCACAAAACATTCTAAGACTCTCAGAGTGCTAAAATGAAGTTATGCCCTTGTAGCCCATAAAAGTAACTTGTATTTGCAGGATTTTATATTCAAGTCTACGCTATACTTAAAATTCATATTGCAGAGATCAATATGCAAGTGCATAACAGTAACTCGTCCAAATTACTTTACCGATTTTCCTGCCTAAATACCTGGCTCATCCTGCCAGTCCCAGTTATCATTTTGACTATGCTAAGCGTGGAAGAAGATCTGTGTTGGCAAAGTCTTGCAAACATGATGTGCCCATATCCATCCATGTCGCTGACTCTGCTGTTTGGGACACAGTGTACACAGATGAGGAACATGTTCACTTGCTGTTTGTGACATCATTCCCCAGCCACCCTTCTCCCCCACTATGGCGAAAAGGACATGTGCCTATGTGAACACAGAAAACAAACAAAAAGTATTATAAAACATTTTTAGACAATGAAATGATTTAAAGATTCATATTTGATTTGAATGTGTAATGTTGGTAGTGGGTTCACAAATACAAATTTGAGACTTTATTTTAACGATTAGTAGACAACCACACAGCACCCTCACTGTGTGGAACGGACAGCCTTACAGATGGCTTACAGTTTTTTATAAATTCACAGTTTTACGACATACATCTACAAAGATCACTTCCTGACTCCATCCAAACAAATAAACATTTTGGAGAGCTTTATTAAGTCAGACCCAATCTAACAATGTAACATCTCAGTCTTGGAAAGCTTTAATAAATCGGGCTCTTTTTGTGACTTGTGGATTATTCACAATTATTTTGAACATCATATAGTGCAAGATTCTGTACAAGCTGTAACTATACAATTGTTCAAATATAATCCACCAATAATGTACACACACTAGATACGATCGTTTGAAGGATGCAGGAAGTGACGTGTTGCGGAGAAAGTGTATCACAGAACCATCCACGATCACTGTCCCACCATACACACAATACATAGCGAACGATCGTCGCCCAATCTGATCCGCCCGGACGGTCGTTTGCTTCCAGCGACATCCCTTGTTCATCGGTGTTGTTGGCTAGTTGTTGTGCACTTTTTTTGTTAACAATTATCGGACAATCAGTCATTCGTTTCCAACAATATTTTTTGCACGTGTGTATGTAGCCTTAGTGCTGGACAGCACAGATGTTAGAAGGTCAATATTGGGTATCTTTCAATCTTAAAAGGATTGTGTGCGTGTGTGTTTTGCTGTGTAAACTAGAATTGAAAGGATCATCTCACAACCATTTCAAGGGAAAATCCAGAATAACCCACGGTGACCTTTAAGTTGAAGAAGTTGCAAAAAGGGACAGAGACACTTTATCTTAGAGTTTCTGCAATTAACTAATGTTTTGTAAACATGGAATGTAAAAAAATGGAATTGTGGTTTGTCTTTTTTTAGCAATATTAACATCCAAACTGCTTTTTATAATATGGTAAATTTTGAGATTTTCATATTGTAGATTTTGGCTTATTAGAATTTAAACATTGAAGTGGGAATCAGTACATGTGGATAATATAACGGACGTAAAATGAGATCTATCATGTCACAAAGCTCAGGTGTTAGACATATTAGGTAAATGTATGTTAGGTTTTCTGTGTTTCTGATTGACTATACTGTTGAGTTAAAATGTCCTGTACCCTTTGGCCAATTCCTAGGCCATGCTGGAACACATCATCACTCACGGGCATGGCCAAAAATAAGTAGAGTAGATATCAGCCTATTTAGACAGACAGAAACCCTGGGCTTATCATTGTCAGGAAACAGGCAATTGGCCTGGCTGCATTTTTCCTCTGTTAACAAAGGCACTGAGTGACTAGATTATGCTTATGTATATGTAAAGTGGCACACATCCCATGCTGATTGGTGGGGTGAGGGTAATCTATGGGACAGAACAAAATCAAAAGTGTCTACCTTTTTAATTATAAATGAAATGTATAGTGTTTTCTTCAATTTTTCTTTAATTATTATAATGACAAACATAGAAAAAGAAACATTTTTCAAGAACCAACCAATCAATGACTGCCTGCACGGAGATCCTGCCCTTTTAGAGACCTTTGACCTGTTTCTCCAGTGGTTTATACATACCAACAACCAGTGGGTGCCTGAAATTACTTTTCTGTATGTGTGTTGAGGGCTGGGGTATTTATATGCTAATTTAACAATAGGTCTTAGGTTTGATTGAGCCTATTTTAATGTCAGATTATGCAAAAAGATCCACAAAACAACCAATCACCTCTGAATGTAAGGGAATCCTGGTATTCATCCACAATTCAGTTTAGCTGTAGGCAATACAACCACCTACTATTTAAATGCCCCCTATGTCTCTAATGTTTAATCTAATGACATTTAATCTAATGACATTTATTCTAATGACATGGTTCTGAAAAGGAGTAGATCAAACACTGTTTGTGTGAAAAGAGCTTTACACAAAGTGCAATGCTTTCTTCTCCAGGGCCTTTTTTAGGTATTTAGCTCAGGTATACTATTATCTACAGAGGGAAATAATAATACTATGCTTGTATAACTCACTGATTATTATTTTTTTATCTTTATTAAATATACAGGATCTACTATAAAGTTTCCACTAATATGCACATTAGACAGTATTTAAAGCATTTGTTGAATAAGGACATTGTACATGGCATGGCATTATAAAAATAGTTTTAGTAAATACGACTGTCAGTATTAATCTTTTCTTGCCTGTTTTTGTTGGGCTGTTAGGCTATATACACACGCTAGATTTTTGCTATTGGAAATGATCTTTCACAACCGTTTCCAATGACAAACGACTAAAATATGAATGAACGAGCACTGTACATACAGCGCCATTCTGTTCTATGGAGAGGTGAGAATGAGTGATCAGCACCCCGCTGCGCCCTCCTCCCTTCACTTCCATTTCAGTTGTTCGTCTTCCGTTGTTCATGGATCCGCCAGGACGGATCCATCAATGACGCCGCAACGTCTCTGTACTCATGACAGATTCTCGTCTGAATTTATCTGATGTGTGTACGTCGCATAATGCTTTTGATTGCCAGCACCTTCTTTACAACTACTTCATATCTGCATGCATGCACTCCAGCAATGGCTGCATATCATTTTTCAGGGCTGGTTTCTTGATAATGATAACAGTGGACCGTGTCTGAGGAATGTGCATTAGCATGATGGCTTGTTATTTACGTTGAAAGCTCCCCTGGCTCCCCTATTTAATCTGACCATGCCAAGCATGAAAGCAGACCTGTGTTGGTGTAAGTAATGTGCATCCCTTGCCTGTATTTGGAGATCCCCTGTAGTCAGTTTCACTGTCACGCCCTCCACCCAGCCCTGATGTGTTGATTGACAGCTTCTCCCAGCAGGGCTTCATTGTTAGAACACCTTCTGGAGCTTAGCACACAGGGGAACATTGTGCCCCCATTGTGTATTATGTCAACACACTCCTCTCCCACTTTCTTTGTCTTCGCCCATGTGCCCCCTATTACAAATAGGATGGAACAAAGAAGGCTGTGTGTCCTTGTTACCACTATATAAAAGTGCATTAAAAGTATGAAACTTTTTTTTAACTTTATTTTTAATTTTTTAATTAAAAGTGAATACTACTTTATGTATTAAAATATCAATTACTTTGTGTGTTCATAAACACTGTAATTGTGTGTTTGTGAGATGAATTTCGTCATTGACCAGCATAAAAAAAGTTTTCCTGTCTTATTTTTGTACAAAAGGACAATAGAAAAGTGACTAGCTGAGATGCTACAGTGTGATGTTATGGGATTTCCCCTCCGCACTTGATATAGTTCTGCCGCCTAAACAAACACACTTCCCTTTCCCCTTACAGTACCACTTCCTTAGCCACTCAGAATGATGGAGTTTCCCTGAAAGTAAATGGAATTTTTCTTTGCTGAAAGGCCAATATCATATTACCTAAAAGGCAAAGCTGAGTTCCAGAAAAGGAAAAGTTGGAACATCAGTCAGGTTTTTATTGCCATTTGTGCAGTTTTTGGTGGAGACGGTGGAAAATGTATGCAGTACATCTCTGCAATACATGGACATTCTGACATGTTTTATCCTTTTAAAGGAAATGCACATATCTCCTAAACCCTATTCTGTGCTTGCAACACAATATTTTTGTGGGTTATCAAACTACTCAACCATTCCCACTCTCAAATCTCCACAACATAAATGCTACAGTACTTATACTGTAGTCCAATAAAATAATTTTGGCACAACATTAGTATGCAGATGTTACAGCGCAGCCTTGAATCAATTATTTTGTAGCATTTATTAAACAGATATAACAACACATCCAAAAGTATGCCTATATGACAAACCAAGAGCACAGACCAACTAAAGGCAAGTTCATTGTTTACATACACTTTAGTGAAAGCAACATGTGCTAGGTGCCCAACTGCTTCATCATATCTTTATTACCTCCGCCTTTTGTGCCTGTCATGGTAATTCTTTAGCTTCAATACATAGAGAAGGTATGATGATCAGAAGACATTTAATATCCAATAAATCTTTTTATAGGCACATTATCATTAATAAACTGTATTTATATAGTGCAAACAAAGTATGCAGCGCTGTACATTAAATAGGGTTTGCAAATGACAGACAGATACAAACACTGACCCAGGAGGAGGAGAGGACTCCGCCCAAAGGAGGTTACAATTTAAATAGTGGGAGGATATGGAATGGTGGGTAAATAGTCAGGGTGTAAAAGACAGAAGAAGATGGGTAGGCAAGTTTGAAAAGATGGGTTTTAAGGGTTCTTTTAAATGTGCATAAGGTAGAAGCAAGCCTAATAGGACAAGGAAGAGAGTTCTAGGGAGTTGGGTGGCCCTAGAAAAGTCTTGGAGCCTTGCATGTGATGAGGATATGAGTGAGAGGTATCCTGTCAAACAATGTGTTTAGCTTGCTGAATCACTGGGTTACATTGGCTATTGTCTTTTACCTGATTTATTTGGGCTTGCAACCCCTCCCTACAAACAATGACACAGAAGGAGAGGACCCTGGCTATAAAAGCCTACAATCTAAGAGGTAGAGGGAAAGTAACACACAATAGGAGGGGGATACAGAATGGTGAATGAGTAGTGAAGGCTTAAAAGACAGAAGTTGGGCAGGCAATCATATCCAAGATGGTGGAACCCAGCAGTTCAAGTACCAATAAATAACCATGAACACATGTCTACATGGGAGGTAAATTGAATATAAAATATGTAAAATGCACATATTATCATATAGTATTATTTTTGTTAAAATCAGTGGTGTGCAAACAGGGTTGCTTTAACAGAATTGGGTAAGTAAAATAAACTCCTTATAAAAAAA
>NC_092859.1:83335564-83373720 GCF_032062135.1 Pyxicephalus adspersus | reverse complement strand
TTTTTTTGTTACGAATGCAACTTTTTTCTTATACTTTATTTAAATTTTTTCAACCTTGATCTGTGCAGATCACATTCGGCAGGTAAAATGATATCCTTTCTGGATTTCAATACATTAGCATTTATCAAAATGCCTGAAAGTAAAATCAGTAATTATTTGGTGGTAATGTTTTCAATGATCACACAGGACAAAGGTGAGACTACAATGTTGCAGGCCTGTGTTTTTAACATGTATCCAGTATTGTTAGCTAGACGTATTGTCTATGTTAATCTTCCAGATTGTTTTTATTAGCAAACCTCCCAGATCTCTTGGATGTGGTAAGGTCATTATTTCCAGTAATTTACTACCTTGTATTTAAGCTGTTGTGTCTCCCCCAGACAGAATGTTTTGCTGTAGGTAATGATTTCTTTATTTGCTGAGTGTCACAAGTAGTTTTACAGGAACTGGTCTGTGCAAGTTTTCGTATGTCTCCATGTTATCTGCTCATTGAAGCTAAAGAACTGATGGAGAAGTGCTTTCTACTGACACGTCAAACTGCATTCTGACTGCCATCTGATCTGCACAAAGCCAGGCTGACTAGTTTAATGGCTATGGGCACCTTAAAGCTACGTACACACGTGCAATGGTTCTCATCCGATAATCGGCTCGGCCAATATCGGACGAGAAGTTGGCGTGTGTAGAGTGCTCATTGTCCATCTTCCAAACGACCGTCCTGGCGGATCCACGGACGATGGACGACGAATGATCTTAATGGAAGTGAAGGGGGAGAGAGCGCAGTGGGGTGTCGTTCTCCCTTTCTCCTCTCCATAGAGTGTAATGTATGTACAGCACTCGTTCATGCATCGTGCAGTCAATACAAGTGATACAAGATCCTTTCCTACGACAATTATTGCACGTGTGTACATAACCAAAGTCTGGCCATGAATGAGCTAACGTATCCATGCAATTCCACAGTTATGGGAAGTGGGTTAGTGTACTACTTCTTCACATTAATGGAGAGTGCAGGTACCTTCGGCGCTTGCTTGATGTTTGTGGGAGAGCTTCCCAGGCCCTGTGGTCATTTGCTTTTCCTTAAGCTGCGTACACACATGCAATTTTTGTCGTTGGAAAGGATCTTTCACGATCCTTTCCAACGAGAAAGGACTACACGATGCATGAACGTTCTGCTCTATGGAGAGGGGAGGGGGAGAACGACGGAGCGGCACCCTGCTGCGCGCTCTCCCCCTTCCCTTGCATTAGGATCGCTCGTCGTTCATCGTTCATGGATCCGCCAGGACGGATCCACGGACGATGAACGACGCCGACTGTACACACGCCAGATTCTCGCCCGATATATGCCGATTATCGGGCGAGAAAAATCTGACGTGTGTACGCAGCTTTAGAGGGAGTCTCTCACCAGTATATCTCCCAAACCAGTACTTATTGAACCGGCTTCATTTGGTTTGTGAGGAGAGGGATCTGTCTGGTTTCATTTGGGTGGGTCAGAGTAATTCAGTCTTCTCTCAAGAGCTTTGTGCCCTGGGGGCATCAGGGAAGTGACGCCCTTCACAGGAGGTCTTATCACGCCCTAGTGCACATTTTTTTTTAGTTTAGTGTTCTTGCTCTGCTTGAAATGTTTATTGGCTTTTCAACATATTTCCTCCTTTTATTTATAGTAAAAGAGATAACTCCTTTCAGAGATAACCCCTGCTTGTTAAATATATGTTTTCATGGCTTGACTTGGACATACAAGACACAAGACATGAGGCTGATTTACTAAAGAAGGTAAGAATCTTTACTCACAAAAAAAAAAAAAAAAAAAAAAAAGACGAATTGCAGATTCTTAACTTTTTCACTACATAGAGATCTGCCTGTATATGGCATAGGTATAGATACAAACAATACATTGTTTAGCGTTGTGAGGTATTTAAGGCCAAATGTAGTGGGTATTTACCAGCATCTGTACTTGGGGAAGAGATTAAAAGGCCTGGATAAGGCTGTGAGTAATTGTGCTGCAGATTTGCAACACTTTTTTTGGAATTTAGGTACAGAGTGTGTTGAATAGAATGTGAGGGCCACAACAAATAAAAAAAGGGGACCAATGAGATTGTTACCTCCACCTAAACTTCACTGAAATTTAATTTATAGTATATACAAAAGTTAGAATTTTGGATGAGTCGGCTGGCTTTCTTTTAGGGTGAAGAGCTGATCATCCAAATGGTTGCTGATACTTTGCCAGGAAAATCAACATGCTAGCCTTTACACAGAGCTGTAAGGCTATGTACACACGTGCAATAATTATCGTTGGAAACGAACAACTAACGATCGATCTTCTGATAATCGTTAAAAAAAAAAAGTGAACAACGACTGACCAACGATGACAATGAAGGACGAATCTCACTGGTAAGGAACACCATCCCGGTGGTTCTGATGGCGATAATGGTTCGCTATCTTTTGTATGTATGGTCGTTCAGAAATTGTGAATGTTTCTGTGGTACACTTTCTCCGGTACACAACACTTCTTGCATCGCTCAAATGATTGTATATAGTGTGGGGACATTATTGGTGGATTATATTTAAACGATCATATCGTTACAGCATGTACAGAATCTTGCACTATACGATAGGTCAAATTAATCATTAATCTGTCGTTAATCTGTAATTTTAAGTAGCCTTTACGTAGCCTTTACGTAGTGTACGTAGCCTTAGTCTGAACCTGTAGCAGTTTTATCTACATCAAGCTGCCAGCTTTCCACCCGAATGTCCTATCATAGTTTATATTTATTGGGGGTATTGTTACCCACTTTGTGGGTGGACAGTGTTTTACATGGTTAAAGATGGTCAGTTCTATGTGATTTATGGTGCTTGAATGACTAAGATTGTTGGTTGCACAATGTTTATGGTTATGGTTTATGAGTTAACAAAGTTAAATTCTATTTAAACCCCAATAAAGGACTATGGCCAAAACTTTTTCTCATTCTTGTGTCTGGAGTTTTTATGGATTTTGAGGTGAGGTGAAAGAGGGCATGTACAATTCCATGGGTGGGTCTAACACTCTATCCCTTTCCCAGGACAGGATTTGGTTGTGCAGAACCTGCCAAATCCCAATAAAAAGGAACTGGAGTTGGAGCCTGAGGCCATGTATTGCTTAGGTAGACAGAGCGATGAGAGACAGAAGGAGGGGTCCGACTAACCCATGTGGATGTGAATACTCAGGTGTGACATCCAAACAGGGTTTTGAGCACAGACTCTGGGACGAAAGAGGGAAGCACTCCTATTCCAGAGGCTACAAAATAAATCAAGATACTTTTGCCTGTTTGGCCTTTGTTTAGTTTGCTGTCTTAAGTTTTTTTTTTTTGTTAACATTCTGCTGAAGAAAAGCAAAATTTGATTATCTTACTGTATGCTGATCAAAACTATATTTGCAATCAATAAACAACACATTTTTGTACTGTACAGCTGTATCTTGTGTGATTCAAAATGATTGTGGGGGAAGACACTATAGCCCATTGCAAAAATATCTTCTTGCAAGAAGACACTCTTCTCTGTATTCCACAAGAATCTTTCTTGAAGTGATGACTTTATCCTCACCTATGCACCACTGGCATATGGGTAAGGTAAGTATAATTCTACAATTTGTTTCCTTTTCAGGTAATATTTTTTCTTACTTAGTGAAGTTATTAATAAATGGGGATGGGGCCTAGAAAGTTTGTTAAAAGGGTGCTTAAACTTTGGGGAAGCATTTTTATTTCATCTGTGTTGCATTTACTGAGGTTTATCTTCACTAACCATCATTGGGAGAACCACAAAACCATCATTGGGAGAACCACAAAGCAAACTAATCATTCCAATATCAGCCACCAACAGCAGTATCCAAAAATTAAAAAAAAAGGTTTTGGTTTTACTAACACCTTAATAGATGAAAATTCTTATATCATATTTTCTGTACATGGTTGAAAAAAAGGGCTTCAGTTATTTTGAGTGACATGGAATGCTTGAATGGTGTGGGCCACATAAACAGAACAGAACATTTAAGTGTCTTTTAATAACAGTATTTAGTGTTACACTGAATAACATAAATTGCAGTTTAAGTACCAAAAAAACCTATGATCAAAGGTAATGTCCCAAATATAATAACAGATTAAATATTAAAAGTTTTTTTAAGTGCAGTATAAAAAAAAATAAAAACTCTTTATGTGCCTTATAAACCATTATTTATAATTTGCCATCCAGCTGACTGCCCGTTTTTAAAGTTGCACATTCGCCAAAGGGTATGAAAGGGTAAAAGATCAAAAAATAGTAAAAGATCAAATAGAAGATACCAGTTCTTATCAATTAAATCTTCTTTTTACATACCACTGATGCAAGGTTACATTGGAGACATACAGTACAGTGGTCTATTAGTTTTTCTTCCCACACCTGCCTACATATCAGATAACTGGATTTCAAAGATGAATTTAATCAAACATTTCTGTGATTGCATCTAAGTCATGCCAGTTATGTACTCAAGGGCTATAGCATACCAGACAGTGGTGATGCTGGCCACTTATGGCTCAAAAACCAAAATTCCCTACACTGAGCATTAAAAAGGTAAGGTAGCAAAAAATTATCATTGGGTAACATTTTGTTCTCCTTGGTTGGTGATTTTATAATAGGAGATACATCAGAGAGGCTACAAATGATATATGATTTATTTATTATTGTTTTCTCATAGGTAAGTTTACTCTGAAGTTTTTACATGTGCCCATTCTAATGAAAAATGTGCTTTAGTAGCTCAAATGTCGATGTATATGCCACCATCCAATTAAAGATAGGGAAAACACACACAATCTCAGGGAAAACAGGCAGACAAAATAATAACTCACATACTATTTCTATTCAAATATTTAGAATATAAACAGGTATTTATTTTTGCCTGAGTATTCTTAAGTATAAACCTTAGGCACATAAAGCAGCTGTCCCTGCTAACTTTTAAAACAGTTATCATAGCAATGGACAATTTTAATATTAAGGTATTTTGTACCTTTGAATTAGTAACTTGGCCTCAAATGATCTTTTGTGAAATATATTTGATCACCAGTAGATGGCGCTGTGTCCTTGTGTGACATGTATAACAAACTCATGACTCTTCTCCCCCAAGGTAAGTATTTGCTACACACTTTACATGAGAACACAGACCTTCTACTGGTATGACCTGACTATAAACTGAAATTCTTTTTTTTTAATGGCATTTTAAAAGGGAAAAAAAACTGGGTTTATACTTGAGTATATATAAATGTATACGTACAGGTTCAACTTTAAGGGAAGGTCTTCTATATTATTAAAATGGGTACAAATTCAGTTTGGAAACTTGCATATTAGTGTAATCTTGATAAACTCTAGTTGACAGTTTTCATGAAGTCATACATTTATTGTGAAAATAACTTATAAAAGTTTCTTCTTTTCTACAGGCAGATTGTATGAAGATTACAGTTACAGTCTGCATATTGTTCATTGACCATAATGAGCTTTTTGTCTTGCACATTAATCTACATAAAAATGGTAATAAGTGATATTTTGAACAGTGTCAGAATTGTGGAGTTATCAACAATCAGCCAACCGATCCAGGGAACCATCATCATAATGACTTAGGGCAATAGTCACTCAGGCAACATTTCATAATTATGGCTGAAACAAGCAGATCATGACGAGAACAGCACACAGACCTCTTTGTTAATGCACAACACATTGTTGTGTGAAAACCACAGCTCTCCATCACGTAAAGATCTTAGAATGTCCTGATTTGCTTTTCTATATTTATATGTGTTCACCCTCATTTTGAACTAGTAGCCTTTAAATGTGAAAGTACACATTTTACTGGTAAACATTACTGTTATATTATGATGCTAGGAAACTTTTGGTACAGGCTTCCTCTTTCTGTGCTTTCTGCCAATAAATAAACTGTAAAAACTGAACCTCAAATTTCTACCAAATACAGAACTGAGAAAAACAAGAATATATATTGCTGTGTATAAACTATGCAAATCTATACAAACTGATTGTATTGTACATATTTACAGAACAAAAACATACAAATGAGAGACATTTCTTGTTGGAGTATACACACATGTTAATGTGTATGAACTGTCTATTGGGCAAGTGTGTACATGTGTGACAGGGATTTTAGGTTGTATTATCCATTGACTATAGAATTGAGGTAGATTGCTCTATGTAAATCCCTCAATATAATAGGGGTAGGTAAAGCAACAATATAATGGTGAATGTATTCATTCCCACATTTGCCCAAGAATATTTTGCTGTGTGTCTACAGCTACTGACAAGGCGGTTGGACATAGTATATGTGTCAACAGCTGCACTGATGAGACAGATGCACCATATGTCTGTACATGAACAGACTTGTTCAACAGCTGAAATGCTCAGTATAACCTTTACAGCTTCGTGCACAAAATACACTTAAGTTGAAAAACAGTGTGAAACACACAAAAATAAACTGAAACATAAGGTCATGAACACACACTTGTTTGGATGCAGTTGCTTTTTCCAGTAATCAAACAATGATCTCAATGCTGGATACACCCAGATGATGCATATGGGCTACTGTAGTTAGTGCAGAAACCTCTGCTTCCAGACTACTATGCTAAATACAAAGACAAAAAGTAACGTTCTGTCTAAACAAATTTCTGTGTATGCAGAGATTTTTTTATTTTAAATTTATGTGGATCTCCTGTAATCTCCTATGTACCACTGTCTCCTTTGCTTGTTGAGTGCTAAGGTTGTGATGGAAACATTCACTTATCTCTAGACCTCAACAGCGGCTCCTTTGGTTTGGTTTTGGGAGGGTACCTTTATAGTGAGCATGATTAGGAGGACCTATTAATAAGAGATCAGAAGGTAATGCCCCTGGTCAAGTGCAAATGCTTTGCCCAGTTTTCCAATCTGTATTGGTAGTATTCACCCTTAGGCAAGCCCCATCTAAGGCTGGGTATACATGTGCAATAAGTGTCAGTGGAAAGGATCTTTGCTTTCATTACGATCGTTCGTCGTCCATCGTCCATGGATCAGCCAGGACGGTCGTTGTGACGATGGACGAGTGGTGCTGTACACACGCCAGATTTTCGACTGATATCAGCCAAGAGCCGATTATCTGACGAGAACCAATGGACATGTGTACGCAGCCTTAGCCTCAGGAGGCTAGTTGCATTGTCCCAGGACTGGGTTGCCCCCAGAATTTGTACACACAAACAATGACATCAAGAATTATCTGGTGACCATGAAACCACCTAGTCTCACAGGACCAGAGGTAATTACAATGTGTGAGATGACTCCAAAGGTCTGGTAAAAACAAGTCCAGGTAATGAGGCCAAAAATAATACACAGAAAGGCAGAAGTCCAATCATTTATTCCAATGGGTTCAAATGATTCTAGTAGAGGAAGAACAAACCAGAAGTCAAACACAGTAATTTAGTCAGCCAGGCAGATAATCCATGGAGTCAGAGAAATCATGGTTGAGAAGTCAGGCAGAAGTACAGACATCAAGCAAAGGATTGTTCAAACAGTATGGTGGTCAGCAACCGATAACCAGGAACCTAAAAAAACTAGCAATTAGTACAACTGTATGCTCTTAACTTCCCTAGCCCTTTCCTACTTTATCCATAACTAATAGGCAATCTCTAGACTGTAAACTGACAATGTGATATGTGTCCGCTATAATGATTGTACCTTGGCATATAATGGTATTGTTAGATGTTATTTTATACTTTACAATATATTTTTGTATGTATTTATTGAAATATTATTATTGAGGCAAATAGGTTTCCAATTAATTCACCAATTCTTAGCGGGGCATTTATTTTTAAGATAGACTGGTGCTGGGCATATTATCCCTTATGTAGTTTTCATTATCTTTGCGAAAAATAGGACAGATTTTATGGCATTATTAGGGTCTGGAATTAAGCATTGTCCATTATTAAACTACAGATTACAAGATTGGATAAGAAGATCCATCTGTTATCTTACACTGGAACCATTTGTTGCCTTTATTCTTTAAAATATGTCATGCATTATCTGAATTAGTATAACAGTTGTCAGTATGTCAGTTGCCTTTTGACGTTTTTATCATCTTTAAATATATATTACAAACACTCAATCATTTTTCTGGATCCTACAGAAAGGATCCTGTGCATTTTAGGATCCAAGGTGTTACACCCCTGTCATGATGCCTGGGAAAAACAAACAACCATTGTTGGCATAAAGAGAAAACCGGTAAAACAGCTGTTCATTTAGTATTGTAGTGAAGTGGTGTAATCACTTCCATAGTGAAAGATAGACTGCAGCACTCCATAATTGCCAACAGAATGTTTAAACAAGTAAATAAAACAAAAAAAAAAACCATAGAAATGTTTTCTGATTTGTTTCACATGTGTCTTGTGAGGGTATTATGATCAAAGTTGTGTTTCCTGAATTGTTGACATTTACTTAAAACTAAAACTTCTGGCACATGACACTCTACAAAGTTTATTCAGTATGTTCGGAAATATATAAGAAGGCAAGACAGATATATAATTTATGGGACATGATGTTCTTTTAAAGCATGTATTCTATTTATTATTGAGTTTATATTGTTCCTTTAATTAAATAAGTAGAATGTTTCCTAAAGTAACCCTTCAAAATAAAAATACAAAAAAAAGTAGTACAATCAGAATGGTCTGAGATTAGGCCATAGCAGCAGAGACTGCAATCTGCTTCAGATATGTGCAAGGACCTCTAAGTGCATGTTTGTCAAACTTTATTTTTTTAAAGTGCCAGCCATTTTAATCAAATCTCAAGTTCTGCAACCAGGGATCACTAAAGTATAATACACTCTGGTATATTAAACTGAAGAAGGTTTCCTGGTATTTTAAAAATGTAGTCTGTAATCTTTATGTTATCCTTATCTTTAATTGCCAAGTGTCCCAGATCTTGTGAGAAAGTCTAGGATTTTAGACAGACACAGGATTGAGGACACCGATTGACAGCAGATTTTGAGTTCTGGACCCAACACTGCAGTTATGCTGGAACTGTTGAGTGTAGTGATCTGCTGTGTGATAGCAACAGCTCAGGTCCAGCATCAGGAAAACCGTGAACTTTTGTTCTCCCATTTGCACCAATATTACCATTATCATTGGTTCCTAAGTCACACTCTAAACAAATACCAAAATCCAGTTACTATGTGATTTACAAGTCTTGTACTAATACAAAAGCAAAATAAAAAACTTGATGTTGGGCAGGGCGGTGTCTCAGAGGTTAGCACGCTGCCATTTGCAGCGCAGGGTCCCAGGTTCAAATCTCAGCCCGGACGCTATCTGCATATAATTTGCAAGTGTCCCTGTGTTTGCCTGGGTTTCCTCCAACATTCCAAAAACATGCAGTTATATTAATTGGCTTCCCCCTTAAATTGACCTTAAACTGTGTTAAAGACATTTGACTATAATAAGGACATTAGATTGCGAGCCTTTGAGGGACAGTTAGTGACATGACTGTGGACTATGTAAAGCGCTGTGTAATATGTCGGCACAATATAAAAACTGTGCAATAATAAAAATGACCATATATGGTTTAACCTATCCTAACTGATCCCATTTCTCCTTCATTTGTATGAACACATGCTTTCCCTCTCAGACACTGCAAACACTGTCAATCCAAAAAGGGCTAAATGGGACAAGGGGTCAACTGTGAATCAGCGGTGACAATCCCTGCAACATTTTTCCAAACAGCTGTAGTGCAAGCGGGCAGAACCTACATGAGAGAGACAACTCTGCTCTGAATTCAGTAGGGATCCAGCATTGTTGCCACATCTTTACGGGACGCTGTATTAAGTGGACTTTACTAGCAGGCTTAACATAAATATGTGGGACTTAAGCTGCGTACACACGTGCAATTATAGTCGTTGGAAAGGATCTTTCACGATCCTTTCCAATGACTAAGCACTGCACGATGCATGAACGAGTGCTGTACATACACCACCATTCTGCTTTATGCAGAGGGGAGGGAGAGAACAATGGAGCGGCACGCTCTTACCCTTCCCTTGCATTAGGATCGTTCGTAGTCCATCGTCCATGGATCCGCCAGGATGGTTGTTCAGTCGATGGACGCTGTACACATGCCAGATTCTCGTCTGATATCAGCCCTGAGGCGATTATCGGGCGAGAACCATTGGACATGTGTACGTAGGTTTATTCCTTCTCAGGCGCTACCATCTTTTTTCTTCTTTTCCTGGCTGGGCCGGGATGACATAACTGCTGCACAGGATTGCCGAAGTTCTGTCAGTCCCCGCAACCGCAATGGAAGTGAGAATGTACAGCTGAATGATTTTGACAGCCAGCTTGATTTTGACAGACAGGTTAAGAATGCTTACTGCAGTCCCTCCTTGCAATAAAGCCCTGGTTGATCACAAAACTATAAAATGTAATTTAATCTCGCTTTAAGGTAGGCTCAGATAATGTGTTAATTCTTTGCTTTGTGGGCAAAAAAGGCTATGTTGTACAAGTTTATTTTCTAAAATAAAATACATTTTGCCCTGAGGTTTTTATGTCTCAATATTCCTTGCAGTAATTTTTTCTATGTACCCCATATTTTGCCTAAGACAACATAGTATAGGTAAAAAGGTGTAACATTACACGCCATACACAATCAAGGGGCACGCAATTTATTATCCAGTGCACTGCTTTCTTCTTCTCGAGCCCCTCAAGGTGTACCTCCTAAATATTTCAAATGTTGCCAATTATGCTGTATCCTCACAATATGTTGTTTGTATATAAAATGCTTTATTTAGGAAACATATTTGTGTGCAAACAGGACTGATAGTCATTAATTTCTGACAGAAAATATTATGAAAAATATAGAGTCCCTGAAAGAGAGAGGAAGCATCTCTTTAGGTAACCATAAAAAAATGTACACTTAATAATTTGTTTCTTTTTTGTTCTTTAAATCTGATAGTTTCTCTTTGGTGTTTCTGGACAAAATACAGACATGTTTGCCCACAAAGAAAGCCACTTATTTATTCCAGTGGAATTTCCTGCTTGTTTTTCCATAAGGGTCCTAGCTTCAAACACTTCTATTCATAGCACCTTGGGTCCTGGCTAGCCTGAGAAAGAAATCTCATACACTAGAAAGAAAAATATTAACCACTACAATGTAATATATGAACATTAAACTCTGAATACAATGCTCTCAATTTCAAAGGGCAGGCAATTATCTAGCTATAATGTCAATTTAATGTTTGTAAAGATTAGCCTAGAAACTTTGTTAATATGCTCAAAATTGTATATTATCTAGTAATAATGGTGGAAATAGTACATAATTAGGTAATAGCGGCAAACATGGGTGCAGCTCATGCAGTATGTAGACTGATGTAGAAAGGAGACAGGACAGATATTACTACAATGCTTTGATGGAACTAAGGTTATGTGCACATGTAAGATCGCTGTTCCAGGGATTGATCTGTTACGTCTTTTCTAGTGACAGATGTACAAATGAGCACTGTACACACAGCACTCTTCTGTTCAATGAAGAGGGGAGGGGGAAGATGAGCGAGCCTCACCCTGCTCTGCTCTCCTCTATTGGGAATGAATGAACAGCAGTCATTCCCGATCAGTCATTCATTGATCCTTCAGGATGGATCGATGACTGTTGCTGGGGGCTCGCTGTACACCTGCATTCTTTTTGCCTGGGATGAGCATGATCATTTGTCTTGGGTGTTGATTTGATGATGTGTGTGATTGTGATGTGATTTGATGTGTGTATGAAACCACTCCAGCATACACGCCAGTATAGCCAACCTTTCAACACATGGGCTTCATCTCACTGAAATGACAATGAATAATAAAAGTTTTATCTAGTAATAATATATATACAAATGAAGACTAATCTTAGTGTAATATACAATATTTTGCTTTGGAAGTTTTACCGAAGCTTTACAGCTTTGTTTAGGGTTGTTCTTGGCAGCCCCTTTTTGCCACACTGTCTTGCCAAAAGTCATATCATGACTTTATGAATTAGGAAACAGTATATGAATGCTCATTGCTACTCACTGGAACAACAAATAAAATGTATACATATATCAGTGTAAAGCATGACAAAGAGGCTGCATAACACCAAATGACGTGACAATAGAAGCCAAATGAGAAGTGGTTACATAAAATATATAATAGAAGAAGATTAGGTGTACTTTGTTTCTGTAGCATAATACATATGTTTATTGATATCATTACCAATTCTCAGATTCATTTTTGCTGCCTGGATCATAATCTTTATATTACCTCCTGAGAACATTTTTAGTATGCCATGAATGTTGTTAGCAAATAAACACACAGCTTTTTTTTTTAATTGCTTGTTTTTAAGCTATACACCCAAATAGTTTGTTTGTGCTCAGCATACATACGAGAAATGCTGTGATCCTGTCCACATAGTTATGGGCATATGGTAAAACCACAGTAAAATCCAAGGCACAATGGCTTCTTTCAGTAAGAAGGGTAATGAATTCTAAGCCTGACCTCTTGCCAGTTATGTGTTCATGAGGTTTACATAAATGGATATTCTGAACATTCTGAGATAGGGAGATATGCAGTACATTATTAATCTGAATGAATTCTTTGTATAAGTAAAGTCAATCTACTACAGACTAGTAACACAAGTCAAGCAAATTTCAGTTTGAAAAAATAGGGCTGCTTTGAAGGGCTAAAAGTCTAAACAACAAACCTATATGTGACCAGGTTTAGAATGGGGAAGCAGTGATAAGTATTCAGGTACCAGACAGGATTTCTAGGTATACGACTTGGGCAGCTGGACTGCTAGTAAAGCGCACATCAAACACATCATAACACTGATATTCAGTAACACATTATATGTATAATAAAATATTCCAGGAATACAAAATAATTCTACAGTTTGTTCATGTTTGTAAGTGAAATGTAGCCCACCCTGTTTTATTATATTTACATTACACAATAGGAAAACAGGTTGTCTCATACATCAAACCCTTGTCTGCAAGTGTTCTAAAATTTAGTCATTAAAGGCTCTCCTTAACTTAGCAACCTGTTCTACTACTGCAGTAGAAGGAGAGGGCCTGGTTGTGTAGTTCAGCAGATGGCTTCACAGCACAAAAGTATCTGGATTCCTTTACAACTGTATTCCATACCTATATTCATAGCATAAATGCCTTGGGGACTGGCATACTTCTCCAAAATAGGGTTTGATTTGTTACCTGGGTAGGGAAAAGCTTATATGCATAAGGAGTCAAGCTTTTGTTGTGGGATTTTTACAGTAATCTATATATATTTATTAGCACCCACTATCAGTATGGAGCACTAGATTAAATGTTTTATCAATGCTTCCAATTTAAGTTTTGTTAGTATGATGACCCTATTTAGGCCAAACCATCAGACATGCTTTAGTTCCCCATATACTGTACCTACATCATATGCCTATCCTTACTTTAGACACCCACCACTCCATTTGGCTTAACTAAGTGCCAAATGAAATACCCAGTACTTCCAAATTAAGAAAGATCTCGTAACTCACATGTGACAATGCTGGGCCAGTCAGCACTAAGCTTTGCAGTTTATAGCATACATGAGGCCTTTTTTTGTTAATGGAAACAGAAAACTTAAAGAAGGCATATACTTCCTTGGTGGTTCTTATTGGAAAGGAACTGTTGCTTTCCCCTGCATGGGCAAAGTTTAGTTTTAGGATGAAAATGTAATGATGATGAGATTATTATTATTATTATTAATAAACAGGATTTATATAGAGCCAACATTTTATGCAGGGCTGTACATTAAATAGGGATGAGTAATGCTTTTGACAAGAAACTACTTCATGAGCGGTCCTTAGTACTCCCCACATTTCCTTTCCCTATATGATATTTTTTCTTTTATTTCACTTGCATTTGCTTTCATTGCTTTTTTGTGGTTGTTTTCGGTTGTTCAATTCTTGTTAACCCTCGTTGTAATTTGGTAATAGATGGTGTCATTGCCATCAGTTCCAATCATGCGTTGTGAATGTTTTATTTCAGGGTAGAGGGTTGTGGACTGAATGGGGTTGTTAGACAAGTTTAACACGTGGAGCATATCCACATTATTGTAGTCATTATTATAATTTGGTGCCTTTTAAAATGATTTCTCCTAGCAACACAAATACTAGTATGATTTACTTCTATTAATAATGAGGAAAAACATGATTTCCTTGACCTTGCATTGATGAGAAATCACTAAATGTCTCTGTTTACCGTTGTGTGGATTATTAACCAAGCTGCTGCATGTTATCTCAGCTCATATTTACAGTTTCTATGTCTCATTCCTAGGATGGATTTATGGTAATTTGAAGAACATGTCCTTTTTTCTGTTACTATTTTTTTCTTTAATCTTGATGTAAGTGGAAGGAACATTATGACAATTATAGTTTATTATCTGGCTAGATAAAACAGTGGCAGATGATGGCAGAATTAGATTTGTGTGTCCGGCCTTGCTTTCTCAGAAAACAGCAAATATTTGTCATGACCCATATACAATATACAGATACGTTATTTGGGAACAACATATGATGCTTTAGTAAGAAATCGGATAATACACAGCTACCGCAAATACTAAAAAAATTGATGTTAACATATTAAAGCAATTATCTTTTTTTAATTCTAGGCATTGTGTGTCTGTTTGAGCTAAAGCTGGGGGGGGGGGATTAGGTCACTTTCCATAAAGACCATGTATACATGGTATGGCTGACTCGGTAATTTGATTGCCCTTCTCTGGCAATGAATGCTTTTTGTGTTCTATCAAGCTCTGGAACCACCGCTGCCATCTTTTTTTAAATCTTCTTCCACATGTGATTTCCTCTTTTATGAACCATTAAGTCCCTAAGGATGACACAACTTATAAACATGTACAATAGTTCACAACTTTTCTGCATGCTATAAAATCCCCCAATATTATTAAAATATGGAAATTAGACAATATTTATTGATTAGAGATATCCATTTTAATCTCTATTTCCATGGAAAATTAACAACAAAATCTGACTCTTATATAATTTTTAGCAGATATATCAATCCGTTTGGTGAAAAAGCACTGTTTCTAGGATGTGTGTATAGTTTTAACAATAAAACACAAAAGAATAATAATTATGCCATTATTGAATAGACCTGAAGAAGATAAATATGTATTTCCTGCTCCTTTGGCCTCATCAGACAAGAGTTGTTTGACTTCTTCAGAAACTGACCATCGCTTCATTAAATCATAATAATGTTTTATAGATATACATGCGTTCATTAACTGACCTGAATGATCAGTGTCCTTGGTATAAGGTCACTTGGATGGCTACTAAATGTGCCACCATGAGTATCCTGTATGTGTGGTTAAAGTATATGTGTGTGCGTTCATGCCAGAAGGTAATGGACACTCATATATTATGACTACAAACTGCTGAATTCAGTATTACTATAGTTCACACACTTCATATTTGACACAGAAATTATACCTGTTTACTACCATATTACCCAAAGGTTTTTGATGGCCTAAAGGCCATCGTATTACTATATATCTTAGTATAACTTTTCCCATAATATAGGAAAATTGTCAATAGAACCAAGTACCTTCATCCAGGAAGATATGTTTACTGGTAATCTCTAATACATTATCAGTTTTATTTTTTTTAATATATGTTTTATATATGTTAAGTGTTTCCCCATATAATGATATTTGAATAAAACCTAAAAAAAAATCTGGCAGCCCATACTGGGAATGCACTACATGATAAATTACACTATCTCCCATGATGTCTGTAAAGCTACATACACACTTCCAATTATTATCGTTGGAAAACGAACGACGAACGTTCATGCACGATATATATGAACGATCGTATAGCACCGATCCTGCACATAGAGTTAACGACACGATCGTTCGTAGATATTGTACACACAATAGATACGATCGTTTGAGCGATAGAGGAACTATGTGCACGACAGGAAAGTGACGGACGTTCGTTCATCACGCATGTTCTGAACATGGACGATCAACGAACGACCGTACACACGAACGATGTTCAACGATCGTCGTCCAATCCGATCCGTCGGTCCGGTCGTTCGTTTCCAGCGACTTTCCTCGTTCGTCGGCGTCGTTGGTTACTTTTTTACGAACGATTTTTTGCCCAATCGATCGTTCGTCGTTCGATTGGAACGATAAAAATTGGAAGTGTGTACGCACCTTAAGGCTACGTACACACTTGCAGTGGTTCTCGTCCAATAATTGGCTCAGAACAGATATCGGACGAGAATCTGGCATGTGTACAGAGCCTGTCATCCATTGTGTTTTGTATCCTGAAGAATTCAAGACACTCTGCAAATTTGTAGTGGGGGCTTTGCGCTGGAGTGCTTCACTTTCCCACCACTGCAGTACAAATGTCCCCAAGCTTCCTTCCAGTACACAGTTTTTCTCTATTTTAACCATCCCACACCCACCAACTAGCATTGCTGAAGAATTTACCTGTTAGACGGTAAGAGCCGCAACAGGGTCAACCAGCCTCCGTATTGCCTTTGTTTTTTACTCATTTACTTTCACCCTGTATAAAACGGAGACAGTCAAATATTGCTTTTTATTGCAGAATATCTTCTATCCAACTGCATATCATTAATGACTGTGGCTACATTTCATGATCCTTTCTGACTGTCCTCATTTGTAGCCACCCCAATGTGCTGTAAAGAACTGAGACAACAAATGTAAACATCCATATCCATAAGCACGATGCAAGGAATCATGAAAATGCACTTTTTCTGAAGACAGGAAGCTGACTTTATTTAGCCTCTCTAGTGTTTAGCCAGAAATGGTGTTAAGCACTACAAAAAATGTAATGTTTTTTAAAAAAATTAAAAAATATATTACTTGTATATTATTTAGTGATTGTTGCTTCTAAGTTTGTTGCTACAAATTAACAAATAATGTGAGGATTGTGACTTTAGATGTGCTTTAGGTTTATGAATCATGTTTTATAAATGGGTAAAGTTGCATCCAGATACTTTATTAGCTCTTGTGTAAATGTAACCCTAATATTAAAATCACATTGTTGGCACAGTATGAATGCAGTGATTACAAACAGGTTGTTTTTATACTTTATTCATATTTATGTATTTCTGTAGAACTGCAAAACTGCTGCCTTTTATTTTAATTGAAATGTTTTGGCTGACACATTTCAAATCCTATTTTTTTAGTTTCTTTCCTTAAGCTCCATTCAGCATGTCTGTAAAATAATAGTATATAAGAGGTGACCTATTTTAATGTGCTGCTCTATATCTGTCAGCCTGTTCTGTATGCATGACTGAACATATGGTACTGAATGGAGCTACAACAGCTGCTTTTAATTCTCTCTGCACATGTTGCAAACTATCTTAAGAGGTGAGAAGCATGCTTAACTTTTAAAAGATTTATTGTTGATGAGGTTAGTACATTTGATTTTAGTTAGAAGCAGCATGCAATAGTAATTATTTTTTAAGGTCATCTTTGAATGTTTGTGTTTTTTTTAATGTAATAGTACAACAATAAATCAACACTTTCTTAAAAAATATTATGGGCTATTGTGAATGAATAAATAAATTTGCAAATAATCTAGCCATTCGGTGCACTCCAGATGGTGTGGATGTAAAAACTCCATGATACTCCAGAAACCGGACACATTTCATGTATATATATGGCACCTGCCAGGTTGGTTTTGGATTGTGTGTGGAGACTGCTATACACAGAGGAAATGCTTTTAAACACAATGAGAACATACAAACTCCACGTAGTGTCTTGGTGTCACTGACTCAGAAAACCAGAGCTCCATGATGACGGTTTTAAAAAAACAAAATACTGTGTCCTCCCAACTCACCCTTTAATCAAGACTAAGCTAAGTGCTGAGAGGGAACCATATCCAATTTCTGCTTTGGTTTTCCCAATTTTTATGGTGAAACTCTCTTTTGCTGACTTCACCAGTTATATATGGACAGAGCTTAAAAGTATCATTGATTTGATTACTGCAGCATGGAGTCTCAGATGACCAGAATCATTCATAAAGGAGATCAATGTGTTGAAAATGTTTGTCAAGTTCTCTGTTTTTCATCTCATTATTCACTTTGGAGAACATGTCTGAAATGTAACTATTGTCTGTACTCGGGAACAAAAACCCCAAGACTATGCGCCAGTCATCAGTAATATTTTAGAACTTTATAAATAAAGGGTTATAACAATAATATTATTATATGTAGGTGCATCCGACTCACTCCCCTTACTTCATATTTTCTGTGCTGTGGCATGTTGATTTGCTCGGAGCTATTATATGGAGTCAGGTGAGTGATTTGGATGTAACACACAGTTGTACTTTCTCACACCTGGCAGCTGAAAGGAGAAGTGGTGAGGAAACAAAGGAAATGTGGGTTTATGCTGCAGGTAAACCAGACATTAAAGGAAACCTGTTACGTTGCCTTGTAGGTTCTAGCTTCTGCTTTACTTTATTACACAGTTGTTGTGTTTTGCTGCCTAGCCTTACAACATATGCCTATTAGATAGTTGTCATACTAAACACAATAGACTTCCTGTGTCCCATAGCAACAGTTGTGAAAAAGGAAGGTAGGGTAATTGTGAACTGATCGATAAATTGCCTTTCTACTAACTAAAATCCAAAAATAGTAATAAAAAAAAAACATAAAAAGCTAATTTGTTAATATAATTTTTGATCATCTGAAGAATTAAAAATTTAAGATCATATTCCTAAGCAACACAATTTTTTATATGCCTCAATAAATTAAGGATTATTGGCAACACACAGTATATAATCTTTTAGAAACATTTATGATGAAGGTTAATGGTTTATAAATGCCTGGCCAGGAACACAACATAAAAGGTCTGTGTTAAGTATTTGATGATGATTATTTTGGTACTACAGAGCCCATGACTGTTGTCAAGACAACAAAAAAATCCATATGCATATGATATTGAAGTCTGGCCTGTAATAAATCATATAAAACATTATGTTGCATAAATATTTGAGCTACTGTTAAACATTTTTCAACCTACATTGGAGATTGTATTTTGAACAGATTTGAAATTCTTATTTATTTTTCTCTGGAACATATTGCAACTAATATTTTGTCTTGGAAAGTATGTCATCCCAAACCTGTTTTGTAATAACAAGCAGGATCCCCTGCTGCTAAATGATACGTTCCCACTGTTTTCTCAGTGTTCTGACCCTGTGATAAGAAATGGAAAATTACATGTAGACCTTTTCTGGTTATGCTAACACTAAGGCTGCTGTCAGATGTGAACGATAAACTTGTATTTAGTACAGGATATGACATTCAAACAGCTGATTAGTGAAACCTTGAAGTGATGTGGGCTCAGCAAACACAAATAATGTGGTTAGAACATAAGTAAAACTATGCACATGTACAGGAAATGGTGCTAGTTTGCAACATTTCTATTTTCAGTTGTTAGTTTTACACTTTAATTATCAGAATGTATAATAATGTATACCGCAAGACTGGGTACATGTAAAAAGACTTCACCATGTCATGGCTCAACAAGGCATATTTGTGTAGCAAAATCTGTGTGAAATATAATGGTTTGAAAAAATGTTTCCATTGCTTTGTGATAAAAATGGCCCTGATTTTAAATTTGCTCTGCTGTATCTGAGCTGCTTTTGTTTCAGACATTAACATCTTTGTGCCTCAGAGGTATTGCTTCGTAGGCGAAAATCCTCATAAATTTGATTCAGTTTACATGTCTGGGTTCTAGTGCAGCCATTAAAAGCCTTGGCATGCTGCCACTTTTGAATCCACTTAGTTAAATCCAAACTAAACTGGATTATCCTGAATAGGTAAGTTTAAACCCAGTTCACCAGTGAATACAAAAATTACAGCTTGTAATTGTGCAGCTCTAAATCAAACTAAGGCTACCCAGATAGGGGCTAATATTAGTAAACGGTATTTTGAGTTTTTTGTGCATAATTGGCCATTTCTGATGTACAAAGGGGTACATAACTAGCACTTCCCGCGGTCAGTGATGATCATCACACAAAGAGATTTAGCAGTGACACTATTGGGTTCAATGTGGTAGATCCAGCCTTCTGAACACAAACTTGACAGTGGATAGATATTTCCCTGCCTGTTGTTCTTAGACAGAGCTCTGTGTTTAGAGCTATCTTAAAGGCCAATGCAGAAGAACAAACACAGCTAGCTTTCAGATGCAGTCATTTTGAATTTGATATTTTTTCCAAGTTCTTCTAATGCTCTTCTAAATGATTCCTTCCTTCGCCCTCTCCAAGTGCTTCTGAGCTCCTTCTTCACTCATTCTCAGGCGCTTCTGACTTTCTGTTCCTCTTTACTGGTGCTTCTGTTGTTCTTCTGCCTCTCTTTAGAAGTGCATCTGACAACCTTTATTATTATTATTATTAATAATAATAATGATAATAATAAACAGGATTTATTTAACGCCAACATATTTCGCAGCGCTGTACATTAACCTTGTGTCCCACGTTACAGATGGTTCTGACCTCCTTCTGTATTCTGCATGGGTTTTTGGCCTTCTGTCCTACAGAGGTGTTTCTGACCTCTTTTTGTCCTTTTTAATGCTCAAACTATGTTTCCATTCTTGTTGGCTTACATAGAAAAAAAATCAGTTCTGATGCCCATGCCTAATGGTGTCTAAAGACAATCAATAGCAGTGACATCCCTCACACTAGCAAAACAATTCTCTCAAAAAAGGCCTGTGAAGTGATGCCTCTTACATTTATTCTAGATATATAGGATTGTTCCCTGATGTGACTGTATGGCCCATTTCAGACTTGCGGTTGATTGCAGTGTTTTATGGCAGGCTCCACCATACTCCCAACTACTCGCTTTTAACTGAATATGAGTGGTTGGGAACCATTTTTTCCAGGGGTGTACATTGGGTTGTGATGTATTAGGGTTCCTGGAATTGACCACACCTGGGAGCTGCTTAACATGCAATTTGTAACTGCACGTGTTAAAGGGTTACAATTACAAAATTTGCCCAGAAATTGATTGAGGTAGGGTTTGGAAACCAATGGCTTTAAAGGTACATTTCAGTGAGAACTATAAATTAACTATTTAAATACATACAGAAAACAAAGTCTTCCTAATCAGTAATGTTTTGATTAGATAATCCCTTTACCAAATTCTTGGTGATGTGTGGCTTCCTTTCTGTGCCCTACATACAGAAAGACTGGTGCATTGCTGTTTATGCCCTAAAATGTTTTCTCAGCCACTAATCAGTTACAAAGCTACCTAGAATCTCATTGATAATACATTAGGACAATAAAAGAAGGTACCCAGCACAGGAAACAAGCCAACCTACCTTACATGTAACAAGCTTTCGATCTGTAGTAAATTACATGAAATTCTTATAAGTGCATTTTCTGACATTTTTAGTGATTTGTAGAAATAGATTTCGCCAGCTTACCAACTTGCTTTATTTTCTTCCTGGAATTGCCCTTTTAAAAAATGAAGGCAAAACCTTATTAATCTTTTCTACAGAACCCATGACACTCGCATCTGGGCCTGCAGTAAAATTAGCATCTGATATCCTGTTATATCACTACATTACTGGGTCAAGACATCTGATCTCACATTATACCATTGTCTGTACAATGATAGCAGAAACTGCTGCAATACCAATGACTGTTTAATAATGTAGAGACCCAAATCTTTTATTGTAATGCTCGCTAGTAAGGAACTAGTTTCAGCTATGTCCATATGTGTACTACAGTGTGACATCCTTCTCTACCTGCCACATGCTGGCACGCTTCAACATTTGTACTGTTTTCCTGGCTCATCCACAGTTCTTTTTCATTACACCGAAAAGTATTTTTTATACACAGTAAAACATTTAGCTTATTGTATAAATAAATGTAAATCATTTTTTAGGGGGAACAATTCTGCCTCTGGAGTTTGGATTAACGATTGCTAAAGGCTACATTAGAACACACAGACAGGACTGCATTTAGAGGTCTTTACTGCCCTAGGCACATCTGAATAATGATACTCTTTATTATAAACTCTGCCCCTTGTGTCATGTCATTATTTAAAAAAAAAAAGAAAAAAAAAAGGATACTAGAATGTCTCTTTTTGAATTCTAACCTTATACATAAATATGCTTAATACCAACTCCCTACTTGTCACCCCTCATACATGGCTCCGGGACTTCTCAAGGGCTACTCCTGCTTTGTGAAACTCCCTCCCCTGTCCCATTAGGCTTTTTCCTACCTTTAGTACATTTAAACAAGCCATAAAAAACACCTCTTTAAACTTGCCTACCCACCTTTCTTGCTAACTATCACTTATCAACCACAGTTCTTTTTCCCTTTACTATTGTATACTACATCCCCCACCTCTTAAACCTCATACACATGCTACATGCAGTTATGATCGTCTCAAAAGAAAATCAATACATCATGGCACATCCATGAATA
Source organism: Pyxicephalus adspersus (assembly GCF_032062135.1). Classification (NCBI taxonomy): domain Eukaryota; kingdom Metazoa; phylum Chordata; class Amphibia; order Anura; family Pyxicephalidae; genus Pyxicephalus; species Pyxicephalus adspersus. The sequence goes on along the minus strand of NC_092859.1, from coordinate 83,351,253 downwards.
AGCCAGTGGGGACAATTGATGTACTTTCCTATGTAGTAGAGTGCAACATGGTGCCACTTGCTCATTCCCCCCTCTCCATAGAAAAGAATAGTACTGTGTGTACACTGCTCCTTCTTTCTGCTGACACTGGAAATGGTGATGAAAGATGGTTTCTATTGACAGAAATCTAACATGTGTACAGGGCTTCAGAATGTAAGCTTGTTTAGACAGGGCCCTCTGTGTCATAGTTCATACTTGCAATGTTTGCAGACTGATCATCTTTAGCCACTATTTATTGTACAGGGCTGCATATTACGGTGCCATTTTATATTCTGTATAGTATAATAAATAATTATTAAACACATTACCCATTTTTTAGTATATTATATTTGTTATTTGACTAAAATAGATTACCATGTCTGTGGTATTATTAATTTTTGCATACTGCAGATTAACTATATGATCGCTACAGCTCTACTTTGTCCAGTATGTATTAGTGCAAACGAAAAATTTTATGGACTATGATTTATAATCTGTGAGATTGTCTTCATATCCATCAGATCCTAATTTAATTATTCATTAGAACCAAATATTAGAAGATTAGACAACCGAATCAAATACTGTTTACTATCCAGAGCTAAATAATAATGCAGGAATTGTATTGCTCACATAAGAATATATGTTACATAATACCATTTTAGTGCAGAATTCTGTTTATGATGTACTTTTTCAGGTTCTAATTAGTTTATAAAAACCATATATTTTAAGGATAAACGTGTACAAAACTTGTACACATGACATTACATTACACCTAAACAGTACTAACTATGCTTACCATATATTACTTACAATAGAATATTTTATTCATAAACGCTATGTATATACTTATATGATGAATATGTCAGCATTGTAGTAGCCTCAATGTATGTATTGCTGCAAGCAGTGTGATTAGTCTTATATTATTACTGAAATAACCTTTTACAGCAGAATTGTAGATTTCATTGTCAAGTTTGTGGCCATGTATTTTGCCAGGAAATAAGGTTTGATATGCATTGATGATCAGTAATCTTACTAAACATTTGCATATGCCTGCTTTGAACTAATGTTCCCTAATACTGGGTCTATTTACCAATGTTATCTTGGTAACAAACTATGTTATCTTACTGATTAAAATTGCTACAACTGAAAAATGTTTTTTTCCTGCAAATACTGGTTTGCAAAATATAATGGCAGACAGTGCCATCTGCTGGCAGAATTCAAGTACTGCTGTTTCTGTAGGCCTAAGGCTATATGATCACATACAGTACACATATTTTGAAGTGTTTTTATGGGTGTAAAATTTATAATTCCTTTTAATTAATTATCTTTATGCTACTACAATAAAAAATTAAAAAAGACTGGAAGCCAGACAGGTAAAATCTGGTACCTCCCAGTGTTCATCTTCCATCTTATCATAGATATTATTATTATTATTAATAAACAGGATTTATATAGCGCCAACATATTACGCAGCGCTGTACATTAAATAGGGATATTGCTGTCTGTAGAGCATTTTTGTTTATATCGGGAATATAGTTTATTTGTAGAGCTGTTTTACTGTATGGGCAATTCTTTCAGGCCCCGCCACATATATAAATTGATATTAGCAGAGGGAAACTTACATCTTACATGGCATTAGGTCCCGTCTGACTGTACTGTGTGCACATTCCTAATGCATAATTTCATAAGACGACAGGTCATCATATTTTAGTTATTTGCCCTAGGTGTGCTCTCTGAGGCATATAATCAAGACTCTTTAACAGCCATGCATTTAGCCAATTAGGACACTTGCTTGACCCAGATCTAAAATTATAGATTGATTTTACATACCTGACATGACTGGAAATGCTATTTCACAGTGGGTAAATGAACTTAATGACCATTTACATGGTGCTGGGATTTTGAAAATGAATACAAAATCCCCAGTAATAAAATGATTTGAGCTACATTCGTATGTGTAATTGCAGTGCTACATGTAGTAAATTGGGTTCCTAAAATGGCTCCTTATATGTATCATAGACAACCAGATTTCTCAATTCCACACTATAATCCTGTTTAGTAAACTTTCAGGATTTTAAGAGAGGTTAACATTTCCCTACACAGTTATTGTCCCACTTACATTTCTGGCATGGTTAAAAAATACTCCCCCTGCTGCTCTCTCTGCTCCTCCAATGACCTACTAATGACTTCCTCACTCATAACCTCATAACACGCACGGATACAAGACTTCTCTAGAGCTGCCCCGACTCTCTGGAATGGTCTTCCTCGTCCTATTCGGCTTGCTCCTACTTTCTGCTCATTTAAAGGAGCGCTCAAAACCCATATTTTCAAACTTGCCTACCCGTCTTCTTCTGTCTTTTGAAACCACCACTACTTCCCACCACTACATATCTCCCATTCTATTGTGTGTGAAATTCCCCCACCTACTAGATTGTAAGCTCTTCCGGGCAGGGTCCTCTCCTCCTGTATCACTGTGGGTATTAGTCTGTCATTTGCAATCCCTATTTAATGTACAGCGCTGCGTAATATGTTGGCGCTATATAAATCCTGTATAATAATAATAATAATACTCCAAGGTACATAGGTGGGTGCCCAGGAGCAGCTAACCTTGAGATTTTAGACAACACATCTGAAAAAGGCCGTAATCTTGTGTGACCATATGACACACAAAGTAGGAAGAACAGAGAAACCAGGCTACAATTCCCAATATCCCTGCACTACAGTGCAAACCATGTGTCTTCAAGAAGAGTCAAGGCTAGTAGTAGGTTGTGAACAATTGTCTGACCTGTTAACAGGAAACCACAGGACAAAGGAGATCAGGGTTGTGTGTATAGGTGCTCAGTTACAACCAAGCACAATGGGGTTTTGAATTGTAAAGTTAATTTCCAAAGTCAATACTTATAACCAACATTGTTACTTTCAGAACTTACCTGGACAAAAAGGAAATTTCTAGGCTACCTAGGGTTAGACACAATTATCTTGATGCTTTTAATAACTCAGCAATCACTTTTAGAGTTTAGGTCAACTTGATGAACATTAGCAGTTATTCATTAGGTCATTAGGTCCTCAACGTACATCACCAACAGCAGTGGAAGAATGTCCGACTTGACCAGCTGGAAATTTTGCATTGTTGTTCTTGTAAGTAAAGAGTTCAGCACTGGACCTCTATGACTAAACGTTAACCTACATAACATATGCCCAAACAGAATAATGTCCTTAAGTGTTCTTGGGGGTAGAGAATATTCTGTAAGCCTTTTTAATTTTTGATTTCCAACCACCATCTAATATCTAAACATCCAGTACTTGAACATCTGTCTCAGGGGAAAACACAGTGTAGAGAGAGCTCATCACATGCTTATATTTTCATATACAGGGATTTGTGTAAATATACAGAATAAGATACTTTTCAGGTCATAAAAGCTTTTTTTCTGAACAGTCTTGGTTATGGCTGTCTCTTCTTCTAAAATATATTAGCAAGCTATGAAACAATCGTTAACATAGTTTAAAGTATCCAAGAATGTTGATCCTGTCCAATTGTTTTGAGAATACTCTGTAGGTAAAACTTTTTGAAATGATTGCTGCTATACTTTTCTACTATCCAGTAATCGAGAGTGTTGATCAGGTCCTGATGTTCTGAGGATAAACTGCAAGTAGTGTTTTTTATTTTTTTTAAACAAATCCAAAATCCAAATCCCCCATTCTCTGGCTCATGGTCAACTTTGCTTGTCTACTACAGTTTGGGAAATGAAAAAACTGCTTGGTTGCAATAGCAACACTGAAACTATTCCTTGTTCTGGTATTTATAATAAGAAAAGTCTTTTTTTTGGTGAATAATTTGATAAGACATACCAAAAATTAAAGATTTAAAGTGGTTTCAGCAATCTCTGCCTTTCATCTGGCAAACAGAAAGTACACTGTTTCAAGCTCATCTGTTTTAAATGAAGCATATTATATGTCACGTCAGAGTCCAGTCAAGCATCCAGCTTTCCCCTATCTCCTTAAATACAAAAAAGCTGATCTCATCTAGCAATTGATAATGCAATAATGTATATCACAGTGGAAACATTAGAAAATAACGCAGTTTAGGAAGATGGAGCATGATGTGGATTAATGTATGATAAAAGCTTTGTATAGTCTTTATGGAAAGGTCATCTGTCTGAATGCTCAGTGGGTGAAATGCTTTATATGCCATGTTTTATAACAATTGTGCAATTCCGAGAAGGTCAGAATGAAGACATTAATAAGCCATCCAAATGGAAAGTACACATCTTGCATGTCATAACAAGACGTGTGCACAGTGGAGCAGACGCTCAGGTTACAGCCTGCTGTAAAGTACACTGCTAATCACATCATTTATTCGCTAATGTTCCTCTACAGAACATGTTGCTGAGGTATGTCATGTCCAAACAACACACTTGGCCATAAAAATATTTAACTATAGGACAGTGCCAGTACCATTATACTGACTTTACATTATCTGTCACGTCCAGCTTTACCCATGTCACCAATCCACACCGGGGGATCCTATGATTCCAGGAAACACACCAAACTATAGTTACAAGAAAGCGTTCAGAATGACCTGGATTTCTGCATGAAAAGCTCATGTAAGTTGATGTTTATCGCAGATTTATTTTTAAAATATTTAACAGAATTTTGCATTTCTTTAACTGTAATAAACAAAAGTATATAAAGGTGTATAAATTTGTTCATCAATTTGAGCTTTGTGCAAATATTACATTTTTTTCTGTGTTAAAAATCTTAATGAAAGAGATATCACACTGTAGCCCATGACTGAAGCACCACTTGTAGCCCATGCCTTATACATATACGTGTGGCTCAATTCACAAACACATGGCTATGGAACTTTATTTAAGCCATATGACTGTTATTTGTTTTGAAAATCGCTTTGTGAATGAGAATAATAATTTAATAATAGTATGATCACATTAAAATATAAAGGGTCTGATAGATATTTGTGTATACATTCAGAGGTTACTGACAATACATTCATAAACATTTGGGGAATGGTACATTTACTGGGTAATACAGCAAACCTGGAATCTGGTCCAGGATTCAAAACATTTGCTATCAAAAGCAAATGACGTTGAAGAAATCCATTCCAGGTTTGCTGGATCACCCAGCTTCACTGATGAAAATGTAACCTCTCCAGCCCTGGAGAGCTTTAATAAATCAGGCACAGTTTATTATTATAATCTTGGGTCAGTTTACTGTGTGTAGTTTCCTGTTTTAAGGACAGGTAGAAAGCTCAGTAAGGCTGCGTACACACGTGCAATAATTGTCATTGGAAACAAACGATCCACGAAAGATGCTTTGATAATTATTAACAAAAAAAGTTCACAATGACTGGTCAATGACGCCGACAAACGAGGTATCTCACTGGAAACAAAAGACCGTCCCGGCGGATCTGATTGGATGACGATCGTTTGTAATCTATTTTGTGTACGGTGTTTCAGTGATCGTGGATTGTTCACCTGTACATGTCACTTCCTGCATCATTCAGACAATCGTATCTAGTGTGTTCATTATTGGTGAATTATATTTGAACAATCGTTTTGTTACAGCATATATAGAACTGTGCACAATACGATTGTTCACAATAATTAGGAATAATCCTTGATCATTCGTTTTCAAACGATAATTATTACACGTGTGTACCTAGCCTAAAGCTGCGTACACACTTCCAATTATTATCGTTTGTAAACGAACGACGAGCGATCCTGCACGATATCTGCGAACGATCGTATAGCACCGATCCTGTACATACAGATAACGACACGATCGTTCAAAGATATTGTACACACGAACAGGATGAAGTACTGCGCTGGAACCAAAAGCTATATAGATATATATATATATATATATATAGAGAGAGAGAGAGAGAGAGAGAAAGAGAGAGAGATAAATATATATATATCTATATATATATAGATATATATATAGAGAGAGAGATAAATATATTTATATATATATATATATACACACACATATATATATATATATATATACACACACACACACACTCATATACACAATACAGCCTGTATCGATCAAACGTTCGTTCATCGCGCATGCTCAGAACATGCACGATCACTGAACGACCATACACACGATAGATGGTCAACGATCGTCGTCCAATCCGATCCGCCGGTCGTTCATTTCCAACGACTATCCTCGTTCGTCGGCGTCGTTGGTTACTTTTTTACGAACGATTTTTGGCCAATCGGTCGTTTGTCGTTCGTTCGTCGTTCATTTCCAACAATAAAAATTGGAAGTGTGTACGCAGCTTAAGTCACCTTAGCACAGCATGTACCATTCTTGCTGGGAGTACCTAATTGGCATACAATGTAAAGGTCAATAGCTAATAGTCAAATGCAGGCAAAATTATCACCCAAGGTAAACATTCACAATTGTCTTAATTGCAAAAATCTAGCATGTGTATGGCAGTCATTAAACATTCACTTGGGACAACCACTGTAATTTGCAATGGATGAGGCCACAACAGGGTGCTTCCTGCTTGTCTTCCCTCCTACTCTCTCGATTTACATCTACAATTTTTCTGAAATGGGAATTCTTCAACAGTGTCACTGAGAAAGCTGCCCCCAATCTCCCATCTGACTCTATTCAGCAAAAGCCTTAACTTTGGGGAAATCCTTCTCTCCAAATGAGCTAGGAGTGCTTCAACAATATTAAAAAGAAGCTGCCTCCAAACTCACATCAGATAATATTCATCAGAAAACATAACCTAATTGCTGTTTCTGCTGACATGTTTGTACAGCACTCATTCACTCCACTGTTGCTGTAATCAATACCGAAAGATTGTTTCCAGCAATAAAAATGCTAAAAGAGGTAAAACTGCAACTAAGATTATCAATTTAGAAATATGCTTCTGGTAGATTTCCACTTTTCTAAAAGCCCAAAAAATAGAAAATATAGAAAATAAATTAAAAATAATAAAAGACAAATATGAACATTCTACGATGTTCACTGATTTATTTTACTGATTTTGGTATTGTTTTGGTAGATGGAAAGCAGTTCAATTGCAATTTGTGCTGGGATATTAAATGCCACTAAATGTACCGATATTCCACTAATGCTGGTGTTATTGTTTTAGGAGCATGAGAGCTTTCTTACCATAATATACCCCAGCAATCCTATATAATGTTATTAGGTCATGTTTGTTTCCTGGTCAGTGTACCAGACAGCGGCTCCAGACTTCCTTACCGTGCTAACCTTCCTTCCCAGTACAACAAAGGGTGCCTCCAGTTTATGAAATAATGGCCACTGTACAAGTACAAAGTCACAACACCATCTGAAAGCTGCAAATAGGTCATTGTAATGAGTGTTAGACAGCAAAGTTGAAATTCTGTATCTATGCCACGTATACAGGAACTCTTGAGCAATGTCAAGCACACCCAGACCCATTGTTTTTTTGTGCCTTTCCTTCCATTCAATTCTGTTTAAGTGTATCAATTTAGTTTTTGTGACACTGCTAGCATCACAGGTAATGAACGTTTGTATTTTAATCAGGAGCAATTTCCTGTAGGACTCTAAACTTCTCTTTAGTAACTCTTCAGTAATTGAGTTTCATTTTTTACCCATATTTTATTATATATTTATAATAAAGTGCCCTGAAATGTCATAGATTCTGCAAATAATGTATTAAACATGCGGCCAGTGCTTAGTCAATTTCAAAGATTGTTTACAAAGAAAAAATAAACCTCAGATTAAATTCAATTTAAACAGCATAAACTATACAAACTTGTTGTCCTTCAGCAGGGCAGAGTTTGCTTGCTGGGTCATTTAGTCCTTTGAAAGTACATTGTGCTACCAAACCAATTCTATTTTTATTTTCCAATGCTGTGGTACAGAACTATGTCTTATTACACTGATTTATATGCTTGTTATTAGACATAGTGCAAAAACCATAAACGCTGACAGAATGGTTTGCAGACATTATTCTTTTCCGCAATAAATGGTTATAATGCTCTTTAACAGTGTTCAGTCATCATCTCATGTGATAACATCTGCTGCATTAGAAATAAAGATTTCTAATATTTGTACTCAAGGCTTCTGAACAAATGGTACACATTCCAGGAAAAAAGGTATTTCGCTGTAGGTCTCTATGGTTAAAAAAGTGTGGTTGCGATGCAGGCTGCTATAGTAAAAGATGGCGAAGTAATCATGGACACTACCATATCTGGCTTAAGCTATAAAAACTAATGGAAATAAAGTTCCATGAAGAAGATCAGCAGGAGCAGTTGAATCTTAGTTCAAAATTTTATTTATAGACTCCAATACAATAAAGTTTCCCCCACTGCTTTTGAGCATTCTCCCTTCCTGTTTGCACACATATATATATGCTATATAACTGCAGTTGGGCTGATGTTAAATGTCACACCTAAGAGAGACAGTGATACCCCACACTCTTAACACACTCATTCAAGCTTTTTTCATTTATATGAGCTGTTAGGTGGTGCATTTTATCCTTTAACCTTGCCATTTCCTTCCTTTGTCTCCCGCCTGTCACCCACTTTTGCATAAATGAGCCTTAAGGGCGATCTATTCAGTAGAAATGTGGCACAGCACCTAACAAGATACTCCTAACATCCCAACAGATAAGAGCTTCCATTTCGTTTTCTATCCTTTAAAGTGGAGTTAGGCCATGTCAAACAAAGGCCCTTTAATGACTGTGTTGTGTAAATACCTGTTTACCCATGCTTAGTTTTTGACCGCCATAAACCACCACAACAAACATCTAAATTGTAGGATTGTCTGAACTTTCATTAACTGGAAACAGCTTTGCATAAAAAGTGGAATGATGGCTCCTTTTTTGAATCTACATCTTTTAGGACAACTTTCCTTTGAAAGTCAGTCGTGGCCTGGTGTCATTTATATTGAGCATTGTACCTGAATGTGATTTCTATGTTTGATTGCTAATACAGATAGTAGTCAAAATGTATTACCTTTTGGTAACAATAAAAACAAGCAAAGTAACATATTCTAGACCTCCGTTCTTGATGTTTTTAACATGGGCTAACCCCTCAAATATTCTTCCATAATTACAAAATCCAAAGCTCACAGTACATTAGTGTGGTGGTTGAGAGGTCCAAGGTACTTATGGTGTGAGTAACCCCAGCAATTTCTGGAGGAACCCGCGGATTCCATGGAACCCAAGTCGAGAAACACTGCTCTAGACCGTTTCTCCTTATATTGTTTCCTTTTAAATATCAGCCACATATTTATCTTTATTACCTTTTTTTTAAAAAAAAAGTTTGCCGAAAAAGCAGAATTCATATCTCACTGTGGGAGGATAGTCTGATTATCTGATAAGTACCAAACAACAACATCATCACATCAGCAAAAACTCTACCCACCTTCACAGTTGGTTTGCTAAACCCGATATAACCAGTTCTTAAATAAACTTTCCCAAGAGAAACATGGGGTTTGCTATTGCTAACCTGCTTTGTAAATGTTAATCACTTGGCTATTTACAAACATTATTTGGTTTTCACCAAACCACTGTGATTGCCTTGGATGAAAATCTAGTATGTGTACAGTGGTCCGTCATAGTCATTAAGTGATGATCCATGAATTGGCTTGGGACTGACGGAATTTTTAAGGAAGAGGACGCAGCGGGGTGTCTCCTGCTTGTCCTCAACTCTTTAAAGAACTGAACGGTTCTGTCTGCACAGCCTTGTTTCTTTCCATAATTGCTAGATTAAAGCAAGATAAATTATTTCTAGAGACAGTAATTTAAGGTCTGTACAAAGTTTTTTTCTGATCTGGAACAGATATGGTCCTGAAATCCTGAAAGTCACAGGAGAAGTTCAAAGCTGCATACAGGTAGTCCCCAGGTTACATATGAGATAGGGACTGTTAACTTGAATTTGTATGTAAATCGGAACAGGTACATTCATTTAACCTCCCTGGCGTTCTAAAAGCAGTATATTGTTTTGCATAGAAATTTATTTTACATTGTAGGCCTATAATTCTTAGGCTTAACTCACCAAAATTTGTCCAATACATATATACATATATAAATTTTCCTGCCATGTTCCCTCGCACTCACCAATAGATGTATTGTTGTCACCGGAACTTCTGGGGAATGTCAGTGCACTCGCTGGCGGAAGATCGGAAGAAGAGTACGCGGCCCGAGGATGGGATACGAGGGGAGGACGCTGATGGCACCAGATAGGTGTTTTTTAAATGTTTTTAGCTACTCCGAGTGTGTCTTGGGGTTACTGCTTTTAGCTCTTTTTTTTTTACCCCGAGCCACTCAGGATTACCGCTCAGGGGGTTATTAAATGCAATTAGAAAATATGTTTGTCTCAACATAATATTAGGCAGCATGGTGTCCGTTTGTCGTATAAAATCATCACTGTGAGTTAATCACAAACAAAGCAAAAAACCTAAAGCCTAAACATTCATTAACTTCTGGAGCAAACCGTGCTTTGATATGCAAAAAAAAAAAAAAAAACTGCTAGGTTTGTCTTGGTCATTAAAAAGTTACAAGAAGTTGCAAAGAGCTCAGTCTCAGCTGTGTTTAGCAAAAGATTTCTTCTGCAAGTCATGCGAACCCCAGCCCCCCCAATAAAGCCTCCGGGAAGCCCTGTTCGTATCTCGGAGTAGTCCGTATGTCGGATGTCCTTAACTCAGGGACTACCTGTATATGGTCTGGGTGACATAAAAATTATAAACTGATACTCACCTATCCTGACATCTACATTGCTGATTTCTGCTTTAATAATGAGAAAAAAAATCAACACTAATGGAAGCTCTGGATGTGTATGCCCATCACTCTGCTCAGTGGTTTCTCCCACCTCAGCTAGATATTTAACTTGACAGCCAGGCAACTAACCATTATATAGTAAATATTTTGTCATAGCAGCCTCTAATTTCTGTTGGTGGAAACAATCTTGATTGTTTCCAGTGACAGAAGAATAAAAAAATGCTGTACATGGTGCTGTGTAGTTCCATGGAGAGGGGATGGACACCTTGCTGCATCCTCCTCCATAGGATATGTCTGATTTTTGTCTGAGACTCACGATTGTTCATTATCTAGAGAGTGTACATACATTTAGAAAAGGTAACTCTTAGGATCACCATACACATGTAGGAAATTGTAATATATGTCTTAGTCACTTAAATAATGATAGCCAGCCTTCATTGGTGAGGGTAATTGTGTGGTAGGAAGATTTTCTCAAACTTTCTACTCATTTTGGCTAATAAAACAGATATAAACCGAGATAACCCCATATAATGGAAAGTCACTTGACAGAAAGTTCTCTCTAGAGAAAATACCTTTCTCTCTTCTTGAGAGTCAAAACATTCCTGAATAATCATTTTTCCTTAAGTTTGGTGACCTTCATAATCTAAAAGTATGGCATGAAAAATTTTTATTATACATACATTAAAGCTTTTTTTTTATCTTCCTGCATTTTCTAGTTAGAATAGGTCAAAATGTTAAAATGCGTTTGCATAGATGTGGGAAAGTGAACAGTGAACATTTTCCCTGTGCTTTTATAGGTTATTGTTCATTGTTAAAGCTTCATCTATTCAGGTACAATGTAAGTGCCTGGGGTGGTTATATTATCTCATTGAAGCTGGATCAGCTGTTAATAACACAGACAGATCCAAAGTGCAAACAGGTTAGACAAGCTTTTCCTGCTGTCAGCTGCGGTTGCAATGGGTGTGGGTGTTCACGTGTAAATAGTGCACACTAAGCAGTATAAAATAAAACAAACACCACCGTTCAGCTTATTCTTGTGGATGAAATTATAGACCGACAAGAAAAATGATCATTGCAGGGAATTGTCGTATTGACATAGGAACAACATCATCTGTGATAGTCTGAACCATGTTTATCTTTGTCTTATAAAGATTTCATACCTGTAAACTAGGTACAGATGGCTGATTATTGTCTACCAAAAAGTACATTTATGATTGTGTTGGGTTAAAATGTAACGTTTGCCCAGCTGTCCCCAGTCACTTAGTGATCAATCTTGCTGGATCACTAAATGACCTTCATTGTTTCCTAATAGTGGGGACACAGCGGGGAACTTCCTTCTCCCCACTTCCCATGCCTGTGATTAAGTACCCTTAGTGCGAAATGCGTCAAGGTGCTTTCATGCTCTTCCCTGTTTCTTGTGTTAGGATGTAAATACAACACCTACTGAATATAACATAATGCTAATCACTCCTTGCTTGTGAGTATTCTGTAATTTGCTAGGACTAACCAAGGTCTAAGTTTCTAGTGGTGTTCCCTGGGTGAAACAGTGGAGAAGACAGTGCTTTCTAAGTGTTAGCAGAACCGTATATGTACATATTATGGAACAGAGCAGCTTTGTCTGTACAGCACTCTTTCATTCTATTGTTGCTGGAAATGATCAGCCATTCATTAATCTGCCACAGTGGATTGATGAACCACATCGAGGGGGGGGGGTCGTGGATGCTGTACACAAGCCAGATTTATGTGAGTATAAGGACCAACTTGCAGCTTTAAGGAGACTGTGGAATGTGTAAATTACTGTGACCATCAGATTTAGGAAGTATTATTCCAGGACTAGGGAGTGTCATTTAAATGTTAAGAGGGTTTAGGCAAAAAGGCTAACTGAGTTTTTTTCTAGCTGTCTTTTATACAGATGTCTTTTAAATTACAATTGGTTACATATTTACCCATTTTGCACAGGAATTATTTAAAATAATCTTTTATGCTCCCTCTTTTGCATAGCATTCTTTTTTACTGCTTTATTTACATTGCCATCTTTTATAAAGCCTCCTGTTATACACCCTTCTTTCATACAGCCACCATATACACTGCCATCTTTCATGCTACCATCACACATCCACCTTTTACATGATGTTACAATGACATTATTTATACTGCAATAACTTCCCATTCACATATTGGCAATTGTTAGACCTATGCCAAGTTACCTTTTGTTACAACTGACATTGTTATACAATTTCAGTAACTAGATATGGAATGGTATGCTGCAGTTGCTTTATCTCTGTTCAGTTCTCCATGTCTTCCAAACTGGAGGAAAACCCTACAATATAGGCTTGCCTAGTCTGCTAGTATAGAAATGTGAACCTATATTTAAACTAAATTACTCTTTCTGGGTAAACACACATTTGGTAGTTGTTACAGATATATCGGCTCTGCTGTACCTTTTACAATAGATACACAAAGCTACTTAAAGCCCAGAAAAAATAAAATTGTACAAGGCAAATACTAATGTGTGAATATGCAGGTGAATATGAGCAATATTTAGAAACAAAGTGGAAGGCAGAATAACTGTTTTATGGACCCACTCTGCTTGTACACTACATTTCCACTTATTCCAGAATTCAGCCTCTGGGAGGGTCAATTAGATGGGGCCATGTGACACCCAAAGTAAGAACAAGAATTATCAGACTACATTTCCTAGCTTTCCTACATTACAAATGTCTACACAATGGAGAGAAAGATTTGTAGTCACAGGAAGTAGGTGCTATTGCCTGACCTCAGTCAGTTACCCTCCCTGGCAGTATTCCCAAGTGTGGTACTGGGTTAATTTTCAGTGCCAAAAACGGTAGCCCCAAGCCACACTCGGGGTGGAATTGCCAGGAAGTTACCTACCTGGTTCCAGCAGCGTCCTCCAGCAGTGCCTGCGGCGTCCTCCAGCAATGCCCAGCATCTGCGTCCCCAGCATGAGCCTTAGGCCGAAGGGCAGGACCCTGGGGCTTTTACATTTAAAAATACTCATTCATACCGCCAGGGAGGTTAACCGGAAACTAAAAGATATGAGAGGGCTGTGTGGATTGATACACAACTGGGGTTATTAAATTTATAAAATTCAGTTCTGAATGGCAATTCCTATATTTTACACTAATTAACCAGATAAGTCTTATGATTTCCTCTATTTGATTTTTGAGTATAGGTCATGCTGCACAGTCAGTCAATACTTATTGGAATCAATGTAAATACTGTAGCTTTATAAGTTGGGTGTTGCAATCAGAGCTAATCTGTTCCTAAAACTAGAAACTCCATTAGAAACTAGAAACTCCATTAAGCTGTTATAATGTGTACTCATAAAACATAAATATTCATTCACTTTTTATTTTAAAGATGTTAATTATACCTTAGCTTAGCCGAATCCCTTAATCAAAACTTAAGCACCTCCATTAATCTGATACTGATACTCCCACTGTGCTTCTTAGTGATCAACTTCTTCAGTATTGTTGTAACTAAGGGTACATACGTATGGAGTCTTATTCATTACCTTTAAGCCATTTTCAAAATTTATTTGTTATTTATTATTTATTAAAATATATACATATATTTCCAACGTCACTTGTTCTGCTTCAGCCAAAGTACACCCGCAGAATCTCCTATGAACATCTATGAACATGCCACTGATCTCTTTTGAACTTTATAGATAACTTTTCCTTTAGGCTTACATGACCCATACCTCCTAAAGACACCTATCCTGTTACCCAATCTGCGGGAATTCATACACTAGGAAGAAACAGAGACCACTTCTTTTTTTTTGGTAAAAACAATATTGTATTGACAAAACATCTTCCTAACATACATCATACCCTCATAGTGTTATATATACTCAGCTTCCCTCTCTGTTGTCACCACATTTGTCTTGTGTTCCTTCTAAAAAATAGCAGTAAAGTTCTGTGCCTCGAGCCATAGCATTTGATGTTGGGGTTGGCAGGAGAATTAACAGTCCCAGTGGGGGCATGCTATTTAAAACACTTAGAAGTGCTAGGTAGCAGTGGTGAAAATACCTCATGAAGAAAAAGAGGTTTTCTAACTTGGCACTGAAAACTAGGCATTTCTCTTCTTTTTTAGGTTACCCAGGTAGGCTGTATATAGGCTCAGAAAGGTCTAAAGCTAGGTACACACATGCAATATTTGTCCTAAGGAAACGAATGACTAACAATTATTTTAAATTCAATTTGAATTTGAATTTGAATTTTTGTTCAAATATAATCCACCAATAATGTACACACACTGGATACGATTGTTTGAACGATGCAGGAAGTGACATGTAAAGGAGAAAGTGTACTGCAGAACCATCCAACGATCACTGATCAACTGTACACACAATAGATTGCGAACAATCATCGCCCAATAAGATCCTCCGGGGCGGTCATTTGTTTCCAGCGACAATCCTCATTCATCGGCGTCATTAAGCACTTTTTTTGTTAACGATTATCTGATGATCGGTCGTTAGTCGTTTGTTTCCAACAATAATTATTGCACGTGTGTACGCAGATTAAAGTACTGTGATAGGTTGAATTATCAATGTTTTCTTCTAGGCTAAAACATCCTAGTGTCTGGTGGACAATGATGTTGATTTTTGATAAATTCATTTTTGCTATTGACTTATAAAGTGACATTTAACTCTGTAATGTAATTTAGCTTAGTGATTGTGATACAAATTGTATTTGCAAAGAATATATAATCGCTTGCAAGGAAATGGTGAAACTGTTGTCAGTTTGTTCTTTTAACCACCTGAGCGTTACACTGATTTCTAGATTTCTGTTCCAAAAGCGTCACAGGTTTTCATGAAATTTTTTTTTTTAAATTGTAGACCTGTAACTTACAGAAATATGTCCGAATAGGGTTCTAGTAGATATCATGAATATAAAAA
>NC_092859.1:83332060-83334173 GCF_032062135.1 Pyxicephalus adspersus | reverse complement strand
CTTTTTGTATGGGTATGTTTTCAGCTTCCTACCTCTTAACTTTCTAACCACACGCTCTTTTGATATAAGAAGCATCTGTTTCTCATATAGACTTACCAGTATGTTAAAAGCTTGTATTGCTTGCTAATCCTCCTCTTTTTTTAGAAGATAACAATAATTTTTAAAGCAAAATCCATGCCACTTGCTAATGTCAGGCATGTCCCAATATATATACAGGTAGTCCCCAGGTTACAAACAAGATAGGGACTGTAGGTTTGTTCTTACATTGAATTTGTATGTAAGTTGGAACAGGTACATTAATTTAATAAATGCAATTAGGACAGATGATTGTCTCAACATAGGCAACATGGTGTCAGTTACTGTATAAAATCCTCACTGTGAGTTAATCACAAACCAAGCAAAAAAAAACTTCATGGAGCCTAAACATTCATTAACTTCTGGAGCAAGCTGTGATTTGATATGCAAAAAGAAACAACTGCACAGTTTGTCTTGGTCAATAAAGAGTTACAAGAGCTTGCAAAAGTGCTCAGTCTCAGCTGTGTTTAGCAAAAGATTTCTTCTGCAAATCATGCAAACGTCCCCCCCTCCCTCCTCCAAGCCTCTGTCCCGCACATGAGGGAGTAGGAAAGTCCCGTTCGTATCTAGGAATCGTCCGTATGTTGGATGTCCTTAACCCCGGGATTATATATATATATATATATATATATATATATATTATATATATATTTATATTTATAGCCAGACCTCCTGTCTGGTTGAATCAAACCCCAGGTGTGTGCCCAGGTGGTGGAATGGGAAGACTCTCCTTTTAACTTTAAATTCTAGAGTCGGGGGCCCTGAAACAACTAGCAATACCAATCCTAAGTTACTTTATACTGCTCCCAAACTTCTTTCCTAGTACATGCTCTGTTTAAGAGACCATGGCCTACATAACTGGCAGCAGAACTGAAACAAATCTCCCTCATCAACTGTGTTGAACCAATGTGCATTAGCATTTACATAAATCTTTGTTTATGCACTTATTTGGAACTTAATGTGACAGTAAATGGCTGGAGGACAGTGCTGGCCTGTATATCCAAATAATTTTGTTTTCTACCTCTAGCTTATTACTAAGAGCGAAGAAAAATATTTGTAGAGTAAAAAAATATCCTTTCAGTATTAAAAGTAGCAGTAGTTCAGTAGTATCAGCATATGGCAGGGTCAGGACACAACTAACTGATACCTCAAAGAAGAATTTTGTAGGATCTATGGGGACAGGTGCTTTTTACAAAAAACAGATGGCAGCTTTTGTAACAAATCAGGTCATCTGATCCATAACGTTACCCGAGAAGCAGTATTTCGGTTTTGGACAGTTAATAGATAAATTGCTGAAAGTGGGGAATGCCTTAGCATTGACTAGGAAATAAAGCATAACATCTTCTAAATCATCTCAACAACTTCTAAAGCACTATCTCTGTAAAATATAATGTGTTAAGTTAGCTCACTGGGGTCATTACAATAAAGGACTTGGTGTAGCACCACTAAACATCTGAAACCAATGTTCTCTGACAGCATACTTTATAGTTATGCTTATCGGTTAGAAAGTTGTCAAAGCTACAAAATGAGTTAAACTAATTCTTTCACACACTCAAAGATATGTACAAACAGTACATTTATAGTGTAGTAGTGATGAATTAACCAGCTAAAAAATTTAATTCATCCACATTTTGTCTAAAAAAAATGTGCTTAATGCAAACTTTGAATCAAATTTAAAGCCTTCAGATATCCGTAATGAAGAAAAAAAATTTTCAGGGTTGATTCAATTTGGACTTCGCATTTATATTTCTAATATTTAAATCCATGTATTTATGTCCTTTTGGGAGATATTGATGTTATTTGATGAAATATTCAAATTGGTAATTGTTACAAGATAAACAATTAGCCATAAACTGCCTACTTTCTAACCTCCTTTGCCCCTTTGGCAATTTGGGATTTGCTCTTTTCTTTTCATATTGTGTTACATATAAGCATGTAGCAATTTTTTTTACTTTTGATAAATTTGTCTTCATTTACACTAATCCATCAGTAAATAAGAATCGGCCAGTGGCATCACAGTTTGGCAGCAGCAGCACCA
>NC_092859.1:83329758-83331766 GCF_032062135.1 Pyxicephalus adspersus | reverse complement strand
GTAAAAGGGAAAACAATAAAATAATTCTGTATATCTTTTTTTCTGTTTTTACAGATTAAATTATTTAGTACTTGTGAGTTGGTTATAATGGTCATTTGCTCCTAAATAATCTTTTGTGCATTATTATTGGCTACCAGTATATGGCCCTGTTGCCTGCATCTTATGTGTGTTACCCTTCACCATTTCACTGCACAACAAGAGTTTGTTACCTATAATTATTAATTAACTGTAGCGTAGTATATGTAGTGTAAACTGAAATCCTGAAACTGAAATGAAAATAATTTTCAGGTCAAAAAAATTTCAGTTTGAATTCCAGTATATACAATAGGTTACATGGCTAAACAATACAACCAGAGTTACATGGCTAAACAAACACATTTTCCCAAATCTGTTGACTTTTCTTTCATCCAGCTCTGCTTTTAAAGCCTAGTAAATTTCCCTGCACTGCCTTGGCAATGACCTCCATACCATCAAACTTCTCAGCTGCAACCATCACAGCAGTTAATATTATAGCGCACAGCTCTTTTACCCCAAAAACCATCACTATACTATTCAATGTCACCTCTAAGACCCTCAAATCAGATATTACTACCATAGCAGCATACCTCAACTCTTATTACATGCTTGACAACCCTTTTGGAAGCAAGTCAGTAACACCTACACCATCCCTATTGAGCAATGCTTAGAAACTCAGCAATGTTCTTGCCATTAAGTAGTACCAGTGGGTACCAATGACCCCTTTGTGTAGATACTTCTTACTCAACATAAACCTTTAAGTGAAGATCCTTTTAGACAGTCAACCCAAACTATTTTTTCCAGCTACAATACCACGTGAATTGAGGAAAAAATATGTTTTTCCAAACATTACCTTTAAAGCCCAATTGTGCCTTTAGTATAAGAAGGTGTTTGAATATTGGAGAACTGAGAGTTGGGGGAACCCTCCTTTAGCCATGCCATCCTCTGAGAGTGAGAGATTAGGGTAGCTGGTCCTGAAAGTCTCCAAGGCCTGGTTAGGCTAAGATGGAAGTAAGAACCCGTAACTTGGGACTGGAACTTTAGCTTTGGTGGTACTGTTATCTTTGCTACTGTATATAAATTTCAATTGTGCATGGGACTTTATGTTACTGCAAGAAGTTGGACTATACTCTGTAATGTTCTGCTCACATTCTCTCTAGTGTGTTGAATTTTATAAAAAAAAACTTCAAAAATGTCTGTGAAAGAAAGTTAGGGCAGCAGGGTGTCAAGATAGCAGCAGTTCACATTCAGAGGAATACAGAAGTGCTGACAGCTGATCTTTAGGATCCACACTAAACTCCTAAGTCTTTTGGGAATTGTAAGTAAATTCCACTTGTGAATGACAGTCCCAAATTCAGCACCTTAGGGATCCTGCCATAAGTACCTCTCTCATCCCTTAACTTCCCCTTGCTAAAGCCAGGTCCTTAGCCTTCAGGAATCTATCTCACCCTTTCAGAGGTACAGTATGTGGCATCCCCTGGCCTAGTCAGGCCCTAATGGCATCCATGGCATGGTTCCATTAGGTCAGTTCCCCACATATTTTTTTTTGTGTCCAAAACCTGGTACACAAAAAGGCACACAAAAACATTGCCATAGTACCA
The DNA here is from genome assembly GCF_032062135.1 of Pyxicephalus adspersus. Classification (NCBI taxonomy): domain Eukaryota; kingdom Metazoa; phylum Chordata; class Amphibia; order Anura; family Pyxicephalidae; genus Pyxicephalus; species Pyxicephalus adspersus. The sequence continues at coordinate 83,330,150 of NC_092859.1, read as the reverse complement.
AAAAATGATGCACCAGAGCAGGGATTACCTGCTACCTTACCTTACTACCTTTCCCTGCAAATGAGGGTACCAACCACCACTCCCTGGGAGAACTGATACTAGAACTGATCAGAATACACTAAGATTACCCCTTAACCACTAAAAATACATTGCTATACTAAAAGGGTGTTACACGACTATTCAAGATTCTAAAACATCTTGTTTTTATAGTTTTAGTGCTGAGGACAACATTTTGCTAAAGAAGAATAGAAGGAAAATCCTCAGTGGGAAAACATAACTGTTAAAAGCTGATAAATGTTCTAGTGTTCTCCTACTTAATTTAAAAAATGTTTTTACCTTTGTTTACTTTTGTCGACATTGGGGTCAGAGAGTTTCTTATAATTCTTGTCGGA